>NC_058408.1:116393982-116402735 GCF_002201575.2 Neomonachus schauinslandi
TATGCGGTGGATTCCAACACAAACAGGGACTATGTCCCTTTTTAAACAACCTGTTTGGAAACATAGGAAATGGACAGAGGGATAGGGGAGGTACAAAGACCAATCCCTGTAAGAATACGACACAGCAGGTAACAACGATTATGTCCTGGAATGCATGAAAGGAGGTTCTGGGATATATCCTGGACTCTCAGCATTCCCTGAATTATCTATGGAGCCAGGATTGGACAAAGGTATTTTGGGGTTAGAAGAGGCTCTGTAAATCCGGGTGTAAAAGAACCAAGGTCTGGACAAGCCCTCATGGCAGACGTGCATTTTCCTAAATCAGTCCATGTTCCGGAACCCAAATGTTACTGTGTCAGCCTTCCATTTAAAGCCTTCTGTGGTACTCATTTCACAGCTTAATGATGACCATTTCCTCAGCTGATGTTCTAGACCTTCTTGGTTCAACCTTTCCTGCCCCTCCCCCTTCCTTCCGCTCCTGGCATTCTCAGGTCCTCTCGTACGTCCCAAAGGAGCTGAGGCCGGTACGGCAGCTTACCTCACTGCCCAGAAAACTCAGGCTCATCCTTCACCGCCTTGTGTGTGTTTGTTTTTTTCCTGTCCTGCCTCCAGATTATGACAGTGTTTACTGTCTTTACTGTGCCAGGCACTTTCTGAGCATTTTATGTGCTGAAATGTATTCCCATTTCATCCTACAAACAAATCGTCCACATTAAAAACCAAGAAATTAAGGAATTGGCCTAAAGTCAAACAGCCAGTAAGTGGCAGAGCCAAGACCATCCAGATTCATCCACATGCCCTCCAGCATTGTTTTAAAGTTTGGAAAAATTCAGAAATCTTTTTAAGCAAATTGTAGAGACTAAATTGAGGGAGCTATGCAGTGCAGGGAATGTGTGCGAGCTTTTTTGCCATGTGACTTTGAACCTGAGCCTCAGTTTCTTCCATCATAAAATGGGGATAATCCTTTCGAACCACAACACTTTTGTATGGATTAGATAAGCTAATGTAAGTAGGTCCTTAACAACCCTCCTGGTCAGGGCTGGAACACGGGTGAGGCCAGCCACGCACGGCCCCGCCAAGGGCCCAACATTTAAGAAGGTGCAGACTCTGAGGAGCCGACCTCCAACCAGAACGACGTTGAGCATGAACACTTATGCCCTCCTTTACCCTCCTTTACTCTCGTACCTTCCGGCACTTGGGCGGCGAGGAATCATTACCAGTCCCTCTCCATCTTCTTAATCCAGCTGAGTTTTCTTCTAGCCACGTGAGGCGCTATTTCCACGAATCATCTCTCTTACCTGTAATCATACACACCTCAGTATTATGACTGTTCTTATTAGGAACGCCCCCCTCCCCGGACTATTTTCAAATCTTCACACAGTTTCCACGCACAGTGGGAGTGATTTGCTGTGAGTCTGGTTATCCAGTTGTCTGCAGAAGCTCCAAGGGGGCCCTTGGGCAAATGCAGTCACGTGCACAGTCTGTCCAGGAAACACGCTATCCTTTCCACTTCTAGAACCGTTTCAGCTTTCCGCAGACACCGGGGTCCTTCCCAAGGCTTTGGCAGAAACCTCACTGGGCTACAGATGCCATACTCCTGCCCTAGGCCCTGTACTGAGCCTGAGACCTTTGACTCCCTTGTCACTGTTGGACAGGCAGGTGGCTCCGGGGCCACATCTGCAGGGCTGGCCAGGTCCTGATTACCAGGAAGCTGCTTTGTGACGTGTGGGGAGAGTGGAATTTGCTGCAGGGCGGGGCTATAATGGAGTGGCCACTGGCTGCTTGGTGGGGAAGGCCGGGCAGAGAGGAGCGCCGGGTGCCCTACGAGTTTCTGAAATGTTGATTGTGAAATAATCCTGACAAGGGACTGGGGAAACTGAGTCATGTGGATAAGGCTCTCTTCTGATTTTGGGGGAAATATTTCCTTGGGCATTTCTCCCCTTGTTGCCTTCCTTGCCTTGAAAACAACACAGCGGAGGTCAAGTCCTCTCGATCAGCACCCTCTGTGACGGCAGAGCATGGGCTGCACGCTGAGTCCTGTCCATCACGTACAATTGTCTAGTCGCCACATCAAGCAGAGTAAAAGCAGATGAGATGGATGTTTATGACGTATTTGTTTTAACTCAATATATCCAAACTATCATTTCTACATATTATCAATATAAAAGATTATCAATGAGATGGCTTCCATTTACACAAAATGCACTGTGCATTTCACACTTGCAGCACATTTGAATTTGGACTGGCCGCATGTCAAGGACTCTATGGCCACTAGTGGCCCCCACGTGGAACACTGAACTAGTTCTAGACTCTCTGTGTCCACTCAGGATCACCGTGCTGAAGTCCTGGCAGAAGAACGTCATGGATTCAGACAGACCGGGCTGTTCAGCTGTCACATAATGGTGCGTTCATCTCAGTAAGAGATTTGAGTGCAACAGACCTCAGTCTTTCCCACCTATAAATGAGAATGGCATATCTACCTCATAGATTTATTATAAGAATGAAGAAAATTGCTGAATTCAAAGTCACAAACACATAGTCAAAAGTGCTCATTATTATTACAGTACTAGTAGTAATGGGGTACTATTATAAGCATCAAGTTACAGGCATCAGAGACAATGGGTCTATATTGCGAGTGATCATCTACATACATTGTAGAAGAGTTAGGAGGGATGTCCCAGCCATTCATCGTATAAGCAATAAAACTGAGGCCCAGAGAGAAATAGCAATTCTCCAATGTCACACAGCAGAACAGAGCGAACTCTTGATTTCTGGTCACAGATTTTCACACACATTTCCGCCTCTCCACAGTCACATCTTAGGCCTCAACCATCACTTTAAGATATTTTAAAGTGAGATAAAATTCTGACTTTTTTGTGCATATATTATAATATAGTATATATTATAAAAAATATATAAAATAGTAACTATCTTGCATAAGGTCCTTGTCATACATCTCATACACATAACACGTATTTGGGCACAGACCAAAGAGATGGGTGTTAAGTTGTATTAAAAACCAAAGGTTTAAGAATGAATAATAGTGTGAAATCAGTGCAGGACAATTTATGACTAATATCAGGAAGTCCTTGTTAAGAATGCCATCTATTATTAGACTAAAAGAGCCTCCCCAGGGAACCAGGGAGGCGCTAAGACTTGAGACATTTCAGCCAAGACAAGGCACTGCTAAGCACGGGAGAGAAACAAAGCACCCTCCTCCCAGGGGATGCTCCCAGGGAACAAAGCTTCAGTGCTAGCCTGCTTTCTGGGTCAAGGGCATAAAACAGAAGTTTGAACCAGAATTGACCATGCCTCTGTATGCAGCGGCGGGACCTCAGTGTCCGGCCTGGTCAGCCGAGCACTAAGCTAGCTCCTAATAGGGGCCACTTAAAAGAAATATGTCAAAACCCCACAGCAGAGCAAGGAAACATGAATGCACTTACTAGGCTGCACATAGGGATGTGGTGGGCTCAGTGTCTCTGGGTTTTTATGAGGCATGTGACAAGGTGACATGTGGAAGCTTTTTGATCAATCTAAAGACGACAGGATAAGATCCTCATGGGCTCCTCATAAAAGCCTTGGTAGTTGATTGAACCATCTTTCACAAAGGGGTGTGATGAATGTGGACCCAAAGGAGCTCTCTAGGAGCTGCGTGGCCTCTTTAAATAATTAAGATGGATCATGGTAGTCAGAAGCACTAAGACATAGAAAGGTTACCTGCCAAACTCATCAAATTGATCTGGAAGGTGTAACAGATATACTGGATATATAAAACGAATCCACATCTCAAATGATCTTTGGACATGAGAATTACGGACATAATAAACCAGGAAGAAATTTAATACAGAAATTGTGAAGATGTACCAAGACCAAATGACAGTGGTAACAACTGCCTGGCACATGGTGGGAATTAAATGTTTGTTAGCTACTCTGGAAAACAGTATGAAGGTTCCTCAAAAAGTTAAAAATAGAGCTACCCTATGACCCAGAAACTGCACTATTAGGTATTTATCCAAAGGATTCAAACGTAGTGATCCAAGGGGCATATGCAACCCAATATTTTATAGCAGCAATGTCCACATTAGGCAACTTATGGAAAGAGCCCAGATGTCCATCGACAGATGAATGGATAAAGAAGAAGATGTGAGATATATATATATATATATATATAAAATAGAATATTATTCCACCATCAAAAAGAATGCAGTCTTGCCATTTGCAACAATGTGGATGGAACTAGAGGATATTATACTAAATGAAGTAAGTCAGAGAAAGACAAAATACCATATGATTTCATTCATATGTGGAATTTAAGAAACAAAACAGATGAACATAGGGGAAGGGAAGGAGAAATAAAATAAGATGAAATGAGAGAGAGAGATAAACCGTAAGAGACTTAACTCTAGGAAACTGAGAGTTGCTGGAAGGGAGGTGGGTGGGGGGATGGGGTAACTGGGTGACGGGCATTAAGGAGGACACGTGATGTAATGAACACGGGGTGTTGTGTGCAACTGATGAATCACTAAATTCTACCCCTGAAACTAATAAAAAAAAGAAAGAAAAATGTTTGCTGGCTAGATTAATGGGTGGGATTAATTAGCATATATATAAATGAATTAAATTTGAACATAAACTTAAAGTGTATCAGAAGTGCACAGGTTGTGAGGGGCGCCTGGATGGCTCAGTCCACTGAGCATCTGACTCTTGATTTTGTCTCAGGTCATGATCTCAGGGTCATGAGATTGGGCCCGAGTCGGGCTCTGCGCTCAGCGGGAAGTCTGCTGGAGGTTCTCTCTCTCCCTCTGCCCCTCCCCCACCCTCCCCCGTCTTAAAAAAAAAAAAAGTGCTCAGGATGTGGTACATCAACTGCTGTGACCCCCCGACCTGTGTGTTCCAGGTCCAGTCACCAGACCCGGGAAGTGACATCCATCTTGGGCACTGGTCAGACTCTACTTATAGGGTGTTTGAGGAGTGGATTGTGTCGAGAAGTGAGGGATCCAGCTGCTGAAATGACCTCCCACTGGGATGGCTGGAGGACCTAAGAGGGTTTAGAAAGAGGGGAAGGACTGGGATTAGCTGATGGTTGGGTTCAAACTCCTGAAGGGTGGTCATGAGAAGCAGAAATGTGCTTGCTCAGGGTGGCTTGAGAGGACAGCGTTAGGACAAGTGGAATGAGCAACAAAAGGCAGGTATTGGCTCAGCATAGGGAAGATATTTCCAGTGGTCTGAGTTGACAACAATGGAGCTTCCTGTCCCTGCCGGTGTTCGAGCAGAGGCGGGACAGTTTCTTCCCGTGGTTGGCACAAGGCAAGATGCACGCATGGGGTGATCGGTGGTTTGTGCTCTCCCCAGCTTTGAGTCTTGAGAAAAGCAGCCAGCTTGCTGGCCAGACAGGAGACGCCATGACCAGCAGAGGGCGCTCTTACAGGGGACCGGAGAATGTGAAGGCCTGCAGCTGAGGCCAGTGGGTGAAGTGGCTTGAAGGTGCCATGGGAGAGCTTGGGGCCCACTCAGCTTCTCCCTCTCTCTCTGCCCCCCCCGGCAGGAACGCTGGCTAACCCACAGTCCTTGCACTGCTCACGTTTGCACTTTGTTTGGGGGTTTTCCCTTCCTCCTCTCTTCAGGCCTGCCTTTCCCCTCCCGATGGGGTCCCGTGCACACACTACCCTCCTGGTCTCAGGGTGAGCACCTACAGGCCGTTGGGGGCCCTCTGGAAATCGGCTGCTCAGAAACAAACCTTCTAGGGCTCCTAGTGCTGATGGTTGAAGAGAAGCCACTTGGCCCCTGAGGCAGAAAACATCTTTCTGGTACCACCCTCTCTGGTTTCCTTAGTGGCTTTTCACCTTGACACGCCATGAGGTGAAAATTCCTCTGCAGGTTTTCACAGGGCGTGAGCTCGGTTTGCTCAAACCTGGATCGCACTGTTAAGCTCAAGCGTCTTGTTTCCCGTGGATTTAGCCAACTCCACAATCTCAAATGTCTTCCCCACAGGAGAAAAAAGAGATGAAATGAACAGAGCTCCAGACCCAACCTTCCAGGGCCAAGTCTCTGGTCTTTCCCAGTCACACCAGGCAGCCAACTTTTTACAGAGACGTCTGGACCTTTCATAGAGCTGAAACGTGGATGCTTCCCTCCATCCCCAGGCCCGCCATCCCCCATCATGTCGCCACTGGACAAGGGTGCTTGTGCTGATGCTCCCACCTGTGGGCTTTCGTCTGTGGACAGAGCATCCCCCAATGTACCTCATGTCACCCAGAATCATCAGTGAATTGTCCACCGCAGGCATAGTGAGGGCAGCTTTATCTGGGGCCAGGAGGCCAAATGGGCAGGTGGAGAGCTGAACCGACTCCACGCACACACACCAGCTCGCAGGAAGCCGACTGGCCGCCCTCCCGCCCTCCTTCCCTCTCTCCCTCCCTCCCTCTCCCTTGCATATAAAACCATATGGACTATTCATCTAAAAGTTCTTTGATTCTTTGTCCCACGTGATGTTTTCAGTGGCTAAACTGTTGATGATTAAAAGAGGCCACAGTTCATTAGACTTTGCTTGTTACAAACTGATTTTATTTCCCTTTCTCTAGGTAGCCAGGCTCCCCCGAGCGGAGCAGCACCACAACCCCCGTGTACCTGGGCCACACACACGGTTGTGTGCAATCCCCCCTTAAACTTCCTAATGGCAGACCACGGAAACTAGACAGTGGACCAGAAAAGGGGACATGACAGCCAACGTTGGGGGGGAGCCAGGACAGGCCTCCAAAGCAAGCCTCCTGCAGCCTCGGGTGGGGGTGGGACATTCATCAAAATCCAAATTGACCACACGGCTTCCATCCTAACAAGCAAGCTCTGGATGTAACACTTGATTCTCGGAGGGAAAAAAATAAACAAATCACCCAGCTGCAAAACTATACTTTTTAACAAATTATTAAGTAAACAGTTTGGAAGATTTCTGCCAACGATTTACTGGGAAAAATGAAAAGGACTAGTAGGTTCCAGATTTTTTTCTTTTTCTTTTTTTTTTTTAAAGATTTTATTTATTTGACAGAGAGAGATACAGTGAGAGAGGGAACACAAGCAGCGGGAGTGGGAGAGGGAGAAGCAGGCTTCCCGGGGAGCAGGGAGCCCGATGCGGGGCTCGATCCTAGGACCCTGGGACCATGACCTGAGCCGAAGGCAGACGCTTAACGACTGAGCCACCCAGGCGCCCCCCAGATTTTTTCTTTTTAAAGGCAGAGGACTCTTCCATGTGTTTGTGTTATGAAGACGTAACCGAGCTAGGGAGGGCCCAAGGCAAAGCTGTCACTCTGCTTCTCTTTTTCTGCGGTGAGGCCTTCACTCTATGTCACCAGCTATTTCCTATTTCTAGGCTTTAACCGATGACCTTATTGCCAAATGATTGATAGAAACAACATGAGAGCACGCAGATAAAACATCAGATGGGACTCCGCAGCTTTCATGGAGACAACTGTTTAGAGGTCCCAAAATATATCCCCTACTCCTACAGGCCTCAGGAAGGGTTGGGAGCAGGACTTAGCTCGTGCACAGCAAAAGCACTAAAAGTTGATAGATAGCCAAAGTATCAGTTGTTGAGATGGTATGAGATGTCTCACGGTCCCCTGGGTGGCGTAGGCGTATTCTCTTTGTCAGAGCGGACTGAAGTCAAACCAGAAGGTTGCTTGCTCTACAAGGCCTGGGGCCAACAGAATCACTCATCCCGTGCACGCCTAGGACACGCTGCCCGCTGGATGGGCCCTGTGTGTGGTTCTGGCTCAGAGGCAGATAGGCTGATGATGGGAAATGCTGGGCAAATAGCAGAGGTATAAACAGAAGACTGTATCACCACCCATCAATGATGGTTAATGGGCTAAAGGCCCTTGTGAGCCACCACCTGGTGTGACAATATCTAGCAGTGGTTACTTTCTTTTTAATATTATTTTACTGATGCAGGCAAGAGACACTGGATGTGTTTGGACAGAAAAAAAAAACCATTTTAAAAGATATATTAACCATGTCTTTAGTTTTTCCTTACGCTGATGCATGGACATCTTTGGGCCTTGCTGGCCTGGAGGGCCTGCCCCTCCTAGGGTTAGGGACTTCCTAGAGATAGCATATAACTTGCCTTTGAATGTGTGGTCGAATGCAAACCAACAGAATGCAGTGCAGATGCAAAATTCCTAGCCCACATCCCCTTCCCACTCCCTTCAACAGCTCTCATCCTCTGGACCACTACCCACTTGCCCTGATCACTCCAGGGCCAGGTACTAGACAACTGGGGACAGTCCTTATGCCCACAGCCTGCTGAAATTATTCAACCTGGCCAATCCTTCTGACAGAAACCACAAGAAATGCTCCTACCCCCTTTTCCCCTCCACTTCTTCTTCCTCATCAACCCTGGCGCCACACTGTGTGGCCCTATGTGGATGTCCTCTCCTCTGGGAACTGTGAGTAACAAACTGTCCTGTCAATGGCAGTCATCCCTGATCTGTTGGCCTTACTCTACCTAAATAATATTAAAACAGATATTTTAAAAACAAAGAGTTGTGAGCAATGATTTTCCTGGGAGTCAAAAATGGCAAGCGTAGTATTTACAATATCCTGAGGGATTTCTCCTCAAAATGCTCTTTGTGAGAAGACAGGACATATCTCTGTCCTAGAAGTACAGCAAATTGGTTCTAGGTCATTTTTTAAATTAAAGTAATACACATCCATAATTAACAAATCAAGTATTAAGAAGGGCTTATAATACAAAGTGGCCA
>NC_058408.1:116402745-116533322 GCF_002201575.2 Neomonachus schauinslandi
AATTAACAAATCAAGTATTAAGAAGGGCTTATAATACAAAGTGGCCAATTCTCACCAGACCCCTCCATAGCCCAGAACCAACCAGCAGAGATGTTTCACTTGCCCTTGGTAATTGTTCTGAGGGCACCCCTGTAGCCCTATGTAATAGGCTTCACCTCTGCTGGTCTCGATCCATCTTTGTGCCTCGTCCATCTGCCCCTGCACACTCTGCTGGGGACCTACGGGATTTTCTTCTCTCACTAGCTACCCCTTCCATCCTCTGCTCCTTGAACGTGCAGCGTTACATCATTACTTCTGGTGCTTCTGCTGGTAATATCGTACCTTTAACACACGCACCCTTTAGCTTCTGGCTCTGCTTACTTTTCACAGACTCTGTTTCCACTGCACTTTGTACACTGAGGGTATTAGTTTCCACATTTCTTCTCCCTCTCCCTGCTCTTCATGTCAGCTCAGCAATCCTGCCTTCTGTGGGCTGTGCCTGAACTGGTACCAACTCATTCCCAGCCGGTATCCATGTGCGGCAACGGCAAGACCAGGAGGTCTCGAGGAGGGAAAGGGGGTGATTTGTGCTAGTGACTCTCCGCTCTCCTGAGCCAGCCAGCCGATCTCCTGAAGCCTCCGAGGCCTCACACGATTTCTTTTAGAAGTTTAAAATGAGCTGAAGTGGGATCAAGTGAGACCCCGAGGGTGAAACAAGGTATAAGCCCCTCCACCCCCGCCCCGTGCTGTCCACATGGAGATGGGGGATTATTGTCGTCCGTCCTCCAGGGTGTGCAGTGACTGGGTGGACGACCCTCTTGTCCCTGGGCGTCTCCTAGCACTTCGGGGCATGGATTGATGTCCTCTGGGCCTCTGGTTGAGAAGGGAACCCTTTCCAGGAGTCCCTTCCATGTCAAATCCCACCACCCCAGTCTCGTAAGTGCTCTTGCTCTCGCGGTTTCTGATGTGTCTATTTGAACTCCAGTCCTGTTTTGTGACTTTTAAAGGGGCAGAGGGAGTTATTTCATCATTATCCACCCCTCTGGGGTAAAATGTTCTAATTTACTGATAATAAAATTCAATCCCCTCTTTCCCTCAATATCCTTAGTAGTCCCATTTGAATCCCTTTACTGGTCTTGCAGTAAAACCTTGACTATCCCAGAAATGTTATTTCTACGTGGCCTTGACTCACACTGATAAACCCCAGAAAGGATTGTTCTGTACCTCGATCGGTTCATACGTAGCACCCCCTTTCTGTCTAACTTTATTTTTCTCTGTTTGAGGATTGCTCTCTATTTTTGGACTCTAATTCAAAAATGTTCTAGTTGTTTTTTATTGTCTTCCGAATATTTATTGTCAATGAACAAAGCTGCCTTAGGCACATGACGCTTTATGTCACCTCCCTGTTCAAAGAATGACAGTTTCAGGGCAGTAATAATAGTGGTTCTGCCAGCAGCCAGCTTGTATGTGGCAAGATGCTATACGAAAGGATCTGTACCTGCCCAGTCCTAAAAACCATCTTGTTATTCTCGTTTTACAGATGCGGAACCGAGAGAGTCAACAGCTTGAATTAAAATTTGGCTCAAGGCCACCTGATAATTCTGGTGGGAGGCACCTTCACATCTCCTCTGCTGGGCCCCCAAGTGGGGTGGTCTGGAGGCCCACGTGGGCAGAGCCCCGGACTGGCATCACTTATGGAGTCATACTTGGCTTCCTGTACCTTATTAACACTGCGTCACTATGTAGAGGAAACGCTCGTGCTACGTGGGGGTAGCAATGGAAGCACTTCACGGACCAATTAACTGCTCTTCACACATGATCACTCTGACGGATAACCCGGTGAGTTCCCCTCTACTGCCTCCTCTGACCACCTCCAGCCTCCCAGCACCAGAGGCCCCTGGGTCGTGGCTTTGATGGGAACGGGAGATGAGCCGGACCGGGGAGAGAACACCTAGTTATTTAAATATCTTTATTTCTTGATTTTCCAATGTATTTGATGACAGTAACAAATACAGAGAGCTGGAATAATGCCAAGCACTCATGCATCATACAACATAGGTATTTTTGTCCCGGGACACTTTCTGATGCCATGTTCCCCTTGACACGTTATGTTAAAAGAATTTGTAACTGAGTACACTGTAAATACATTGAGTGCTTTGATCTGGAAGGATCCCCAGCGCCCTCAGATGGAAGCCCTGAGCGCCTCTACAGCAATGGATATCCCTTCCCTTTTCCTGCCACCCACCCCTTCAACAGAGATTTCCCTGGTATCCTGTCTTACACATTGACAATTATCTTGGCCTACTTTGGCATAGGCCTCATTTTTTCCTTCTTGGGGCCATTAAAAAAATCTTGGGATGGGCTCTTCTCTCAAGCATCACCACCCATTTGACACTTGCTACTCTGTCCAAGAATCTAGGAATATTCCAGGCCCTCAACTTTTCTCTCTCTTTTCATTATCCAAGCCTTGACTCCCTATGCTGGCGCCTGGCTACCAACTCTGCCTGCTTCACTGAGCTGGCCCCAGCCTCCCCTGCAGATGGCTCAGGGCCAACAGATTTCTGACACCAGGAGATTAATTAGGTCCAGGGAAGCCAGAAGCAGGTGGCTGTGAGTGACTTGGCCATTCTTCAGCTGCTCTTTCTCTATGATAGAATGCAAGCCACCCCCCCCGCCCCGACACACACACATTCCTAGTGTCATCATGACCGTCACGATCCCTAAGACCATGGCCACAGAGATGTTAACTCCAGTAATGGTGGGTGGTTAATTTAGCTACATCTCAAGTAAAGAAGTACCAGTCATGAAACCAGCCCTGGAAAATCAAAACCATTGACCACACATCATTCCAGGGAGAAGATCACAGGCTCCAGCCTGGGGGCATGTCTGTCACTAAGACTGGCCAGATGCTGAGTCATTTAGAAACCAGCAGTTAGGCATCTTCTCCTCAAGGAAAAAGTAGCCAGACAAATACCTGATGAAGTAGGCCAGGAATCACAACAGGAACAGTAATAATTGATTTGCAGGGTGATCTCTAGATCTAAAAACCTCTCCATTTGTTTCTGTATTTATGTATTCATTCATGCATTCATCCAATGGACAGTTTTAGACTCAAAGATGAATGAAGCTCTGTGCTGGGTCCTGTGCTATGGAGGTGACCATGGCCATCAGGGAACTCAGTGTCCGGGGCATGATTTAAACACAAGGATTCACAGCCTGTGGTTAAAGGGCAATAACAGAAGTTAGACCGTGTGACATGGGAACGTTGGGGGGGGGGGGGGGGGGGCTCAAGAACTCTACTTCTAGATGAGTTCCTTCATGTCCATTCTTACCTCTACATCACTCATTCCCTTGACTTCTGGCAAGGCTGAATTTCCTTACTCTACTGAACACTGGCAATCTTCCAGAGACTCTAGAAAGATGCAAGACCCTGGCCTTCTTTCTCGCAGGCAGGTCAGGTCATGCGTGTGTTCAGGAAAGGAAGTGGACATGCAGCTGGTGGAGAGATAGACCTGCAAATAGCCTCCCACTCGGGAGGAACTCTGCCTACAGCACCCCTCCCAGAGCTAGAGGATGGACCTCCAAGGGTGGATGGCAGAGAGAAATTACTTTAGCAAAACCCCACAATATTAGCAGAGCCTGTGTCCAGAACATTTCTCTCTATATACAATATATATGCATGTACAATATATAGGTACTATATACACGCAATATATAGTAAATAATGTGAGTACACAGTTGTGTAATGTGGCACATAAAACAATCTTTTGGGATGAATTTGAAATATCCCAATTAGGGGCACCTGGGTGGCTCAGTCAGTTGAGTGGCCGACTCTTGGTTTAGTGTCAGGTCATGATCTCGGGGTTCTGGGATCCAGCCTGGCACGGAGCCCCACCTAGGAGCCCCATGTCAGGCTCCATGCTCAGCGAGAGGAGTCTGCTTATGGATTCTCTCCCTCTGCCCCTCCCCCTGCTCACTCATTCTCTCTCTCTCTCTCTCAAAATAAATAAATAAATCTCTAAAATATCCCCGTTGCCCCGCCATTAGATGGAAGATTTTACCCTGAATGCTCACATCTCTAAAGAGCTGGACCTCGCAGAACTAGATTGTTATGAAGACTGCTTCAGGGATTCTCTCCATGGTGCCAGGCTTCTCTGGGAAAAGACTCCCAGTGTGGGTCAGCTCTCTGGGCATATGCATTGCCAGCACAGGCCACCACATCTGTGACAGCATGGTGCGGGCTCAGGCAGTGCGCCTGCCCTCTCTGCTCCCGGACTCCTGCTCCAGACTCCTGGGCCATGGTTCTACGGCGGGCGGGCGGGGGCGGGGCGGGGGGAAGGGGTAAGGGGGGGGGCGGGGGGGGGGCGGGGTACATGTAGGGGCAGGTAAGAACCGCCCACCCCCTGTTCTCTCCCTCCCCCTTTGTTTTAATGCTTCCCTCAAATTACAGAATTGGCACATGCCCACCTTGGAAAATTGAGGAAATAGATACAAACTTCAAGGGAGAAAATAACACTTTTGCTAAGGTCCTCCACCCAGAGAAAATTTCAGTTAATATTTTAGTGATTTCTCTTACAATTTAAAAATCCATATTGTAGGGGCGCCTAGGTGGCTCAGTGGTTAAGTGTCTGCCTTTGGATCAGGTCATGGGGGGTCCCTGCTCCATGGGAAGCCTGCTTCTCCCTCGCCCTCTGCCCCTGCTTATGTTCCCTCTCTCGCTGTGTCTCTCTCTGTCAAATAAATAAATGAAATCTTTTAAAAAAATAAATAAAAATAAAAATCCATATTGTATATAGAGGGAGATTTCTGGAGGAGAGGTGGCTAGAGATCATATTCTACATCCAACTTGTCTTTTTATTTTATATTACATGAGTAAGTATTTCCTTATATCAACAGGAGTGTGCCATAATTGAAATATTAACATCTGGAGTCATAGGTTTCTAGATAGATCCACACACATCTTATTTTTTCATTGTATTATGCATGCTATTCTTTAATCAGATTTTTTACTTAGTAGTCATGGATAGATTTTCATGTTAGTAAATATAGATCTGTATCATATGTAATTTTTTGTATGGTATTTTATAGAACAGAGGTTACCTTAATCCTGTATCGATAGGCACTTAAATATGTCCTTTTCGTTTTCAGTTAAGAAAAAAAGAGTACCATGATGGTTTCCTGAATTATTTCTTTAGAACCGTTTCCTGAAGCTGGAATTCCTAGAGTCAGGGAAATGTGCTTTGAATTCCTGCCCATGACCCTACAGGTAGGTTGTAATGCTGTTGCCAGCAACAGTTTATGAGCAAGAATGGCCAGAGTCCTTGTTAACATTTAAGATTCTTTTTAAACTGGGGCACCTGGGTGGCTCAGTTGTTAAGCGTCTGCCTTCGGCCCAGGTCATGATCCCAGGGTCCTGGGATCGAGTCCCACATTGGGGCTCCCAGCTCCGCGGGAAGCCTGCTTTTCCCTCTCCCGCTCCCCCCGCTTGTGTTCCCTCTCTCGCTGTGTCTCTCTCTGTCAAATAAATAAAATCTTAAAAAAAAAAAAAAAAAGATTCTTTTTAAACTATGCTGATTCGGGGCTATGAATTAAATCTCACTAAGGAGTTTTCATATTTATTGGTCATTTGCATTTCATTTTATTCTATTCGAATTGCCTGTTTGTATTCTCTCTCCACTTTTAAAGATCGCTGTTTACCTTTTTCTTAATGTTTTATAAGACTTTTTCATGTAATAGCTATATTTATCTTTTTATATGTATTTGGCAATTTCCTCCTGCCTGCCCCTTCCCCCTAGTTTTCCTTATCTCTTAACTTTGTATCCGGCAGGTTTTGGTTTTATTTCAAAGGACATTTTAATTTTTTATGTATAAACATGTATTGATCTTTTCCTACATTTATTTCAGATTTTCGTTCGTGTCCTTAGAAAGAACTTTCACACCCAAATTTTCATACTACGTTTTACTCTATTTTCTTCTATTGCCTTCATGATTTCTTCTTTTTTAAAACATTAAAATATTTAGCCCATCTGGAATTCATTTTGGTATGAAGTATGAATTTAACACTATTTTCCCCTGAAATGGGTAGTAGGTTGTCACAACACATTCCCTAGCCAATTCTTCCTTTTCCCGGAGATTTAAGGAGACCTCTCTACACATACATATCCTTACATGTGCTTCTGCACCGTTTCTCAAGAACACCTCCACACAGTGGTGGGCATGATGACAGAGACCGAAATCTGTTAAGATAACTTCTCTGTGCCTGGACCCTTAGCTCAGCATCTGTATTGCTAATTTGGACAGTAATTCTTCCAGATGAAAACTCGGAATGACATATTAATGGGAAGTTAACTGGCATTTGGTTTATATATTAGTGGATTACTTTCCAGAGAACCATGATAGTCTTACCTAAATATAATAACCATTTTGTTTTTTTCCTTTCCAGTATTTGTATGATTTCCTTATTTCTCCTTCCTTTTGTGAGTAGCTAAAAATGTGAGGCCATGGCAATGCTAAGACTTGATACTGAGTGTGGATATCCTCATTTTAGTCCCAACTTAGCCATGGATCCCTCTGTGTTTCACAGCTAAGTACGGTGTAAACAGGGTATTTCTACCAGACACTCCATAATGTCAGGAAAACACAGGAGCAGTTGTTGATTTTTATTATCTGCCACTTAAGCAATAAATGAGATAATTTGGGGATTTTCTCCTTTAATGAACTGTTGTTACAAATTATGTTAACATATTTCATGCTAATAAATTATTTCCACATCCCTTGGAATAAATCTGGCTAGTTCATGGCATTTTGTTCTTTGAATATATTCCTGGGTTTAATGTAAAAATATTTCCTTAATAAATATTACATGTATATTTGTAAGTGCAATTGTTCTAAGAATACTTTTTATTGTTATTACTGTTAAGTTCAGGCTTCAGTGTGATGTTGGCCTTCTATAATCAAGACAACTTCTAAAAACTTTCTAGGCTTTAGAAACTTTTTGTTCTTAAGATTTTATTTATTTATTTATTTATTTGAGATAGAGAGCAAGAGCAGGAGCAGATGGAGAAGCAGGCTTCTCCGTGAGCAAGGAGCCTGATCCAGGGCTCGATGCAGGGCTCGATGCAGGACTCCATCCCAGGACTCTGGGATCATGACCTGAGCCGAAGGCAGACGCTTAACTGACTGAGCCACCTAGCCACCCCTTTGTTTTGGAAACTTTTTAATAGCATCGCATTTAACTATCCCGTCAAAGTCCAATAAAATCAACTATGACTTATATTATTGATAAGGGATCTGGAGGAGGGGGACAGTAATTTTCATTTAAAGAAAACTCTCCTTCTCTGGGGTTGCGGTTCTTTGATAGAGTAGTTTTACAATTTCCATGTAATTAAATATTGTTGTCATCCTTTGTCTTTACTTGCTAATTTTATTACATTGTGGTCAGACAATAAGGCTGGTAGAATTTCTACTTTATTTAAATAGAGCTTGTGAAAGTTTTGGGGCCTAGTTCATGACAAATGTTTATAAATATTGCATGAACATATTAATATTTTTTAAAAATGTGTTTTATCTCTTTGTGGCTTACAAGACTTTCTTTGTAGCTAGTATGTCAAGTTTGTCAATTATATTACTAGTAATATAAATATCCTTATTTTTATCTCTTTGATCTGCAAAATTTTGTGCAATGTGTTACAACTGTTTGACACTAAACCATTTCATTATCTACTGTTGTATATTTTTGCATAATTTCTTCAATATTTGAAACCAGTACTAAAACCAGCATTTAAAATGCAAATATTCATGACTATAATGTCTTAATTTGGGATTATTTATTTTATGAATACAAATATATTTTCCCATTTACCATTTTTAGACTTTTCCCCCTATATTTGACATAAAATGTATTTGTTAGATACTTGCACATTTCCTAAGTGTCAAAATACCAACCTTTCTGAGTCATTTTGCTTTAGGCACATATAAATTTTGCCTTTTGAAGCACTCTTGGATACTTGGTGTTTGAGTAGGAAAGTTTAGCCTACTTATTTTTTTAATGTAGTCTGATAACTGATAAGTTTGGTCATATACTTATTTCATGTTTTGTATTTATCATGTCTCTAGTATTCCTGCTTTACCTTCTTTTAGTTCAGTGGGTTGATCCAGTAATATTTTTTCCCCTTTGTTCAGAATTTGGCGAGTTATATATCCAATTTCTCTTTTCCAGTGGTTACTTTTCAGACCGTAAAAATAAAATGCAACACAAAAACAACCTTGATCTTATATTTCACTATAATTGTAAAAAATGAAATGGTTTCCATCAAACAGGGTTTGGAAGAAAAAGACAGATTTTGTATTTCTCTCCCTCTTCCTGACTTTCCACATCAGGTCTGGATGTCCCATCGCTGGAAAGACAGCCAGGGAGGAGTTTGAATTTGCCCTTGCTTGGGGGAAAATTAGTTTAATGTGGCTTTGCCTATGCCACAGAGATCATATTCAGGAAGAAAAATGATGAACTGACCACATCATATCATAAAAGGCAATTATGGGGAGGAGTGAACATGTTCAAATACTGTATTTTGTTCCCTTACTGGTCCTGGCCTTTCTTGGGTGCCTGGTGATTCTTGGTATCTGCTCATCTTTGAATTTGGTATTCTTGTATGCTAGAACATATTTGTTAGGACCAAGCAGCAGAGGTTTGGGATCAGGCATCAGGCCAAGTGTCCACTCATTATTACCCATTATTCTTCTGCACATTTCCACACACTCAGGTCACTACTCTCACTCATGGGCTCAGGTAGACAATTGGGCACCCTCACCTGATGGAGAGAGCAAGGGGTGGGGAAGGGGGGGAATGTCTGCAGCCCTGGCTGCTCCTATTTTGCCCAACTGATCACCCTGTTCATCTCCCAGACTCCCTTCCTGCTCCCACATTCACCACCTTTGGGCTTCAAACACCTGGCAAGCTGCACCCACCTTTTGTAGAAGTCCTCTCCTGTGTGAATTTGACCCTTAGTTTCCTTCTTCAAACGAATCCCATTTAACCTCAGCCTAGTTTTTTGTTGTTTTGTTTTGTTTGTTTGTTTCTTGTTGTTTTAGAGAGAGAGCATAGGTTGCGGGGAGTAGCTGAGAGGGAGGGAGAAAGATTCTCAAGCAGACTCTGTGCTGAGCATGGAGCCCAATGCAGGGTTCAGTCTCATAACCCTGAGATCATAACCTGAGCCAAAACCTAGAGTCAGATTCTCCATCGACTGAGCCACCCAGGCGCCCCTACTTTTAGTCTTTTAAGGATTCCTCATAGTTTCTGGTCCACTATACAGATATGTATTTGTTTTCTCATTCTATTCTTGATTTTGTAAGATATCTTTTCTGCAACTTTTCAAGATTT
Source organism: Neomonachus schauinslandi (assembly GCF_002201575.2). Taxonomy (NCBI): domain Eukaryota; kingdom Metazoa; phylum Chordata; class Mammalia; order Carnivora; family Phocidae; genus Neomonachus; species Neomonachus schauinslandi. The sequence continues at coordinate 116,412,104 of NC_058408.1, forward strand.
TGGAGTGGGGGGTGGAAATAAAATGAGAGTATATTAGTTCACCATCTTTACCAAATTTCCCTTGATTTATCTCTCAAGATTAATTTTTGGTTAATAAAATTTGGTTAATAAAATCTGCTGAATTTATTTTTGCAGTTTCCATTCTGCTCTTAGTTACTTTATCAGTTTATCAGGTTGCCGTCACTGAAGATTTTCAGTTTAACAATAAAGATGTGTCTGTAATCGCTCTCTTTTCTTTCCCTCAGATTGCTTGCTCTGTATGACAGCCACATCAGGTGATAGACTGGTCCTTACATATTTATAAATTAAAGTAGACTGAGGATGAATATGGATCTTATCTACACTAGCAAAGGCAAGTCGAATTCAAATACCCATTCATGGAATTGGACCAAATGAAAACAGTATTGAGGAAGGTCCACATGTGGTTGGCAGGGCACGGGGGAAACAATGATCGATTGAGCTGTTCGGGTGGGTACAGAAAGCCCATACCCAGCATGATGAACTTGGTCTTTAACTTTAATCTGCTCAGGGACACAAGGCTTAATGGTTCCTTAAGCACCATGACTAACCATTATCTGATTTCCCACAGAATACACATTTAGAAAAGTGGGTTGCACAGTGGTTAAAGGCTTGATCTCCAGACAGCAATTCTCAAACTTTAGCATGTGCCAGAATCACCTAGAGGGCTTGTTCTTAAAAGAGATTTCTGCCCCCCTTCCCCAGACTTTCTGATTCCATAGGTCCGGGTGAGGCTCGAATAGTTGCATTTCTAACACATTCCCAGGTGATGCTGATGCTGCTAGTCAGGGACACACTTTGAGAACCACTGATCCAGAGTCTGACAAACTCAGGATTGAGACTTTCTTTCTCACAAGTGATTGATCCTCTCAGCCTCAGTGTATTTCACCAAGGATCCTAATAGATCAGAATAGTAGCATTTCCCCCACTGGGTTGGCATAAAGATCAAGTGAGATTAAGTGTACACTAAGCTCTGAATATGCACCAGGTTACAACAAACACTCAAAATCTAGACCTAATCATGATTTGCTTTGATAAAGTTAAGGATTATAATTTTGAATTTTAAAAATGCAATTTCTTCTTGTACATACTCTTAACTTGTATTTCAGAAACGTGTCACAGGGCATTCAAGCCTGGGTAGCCACTGCCAATCTTCCCAGTGTTAGCACTTAACTCCAACCCAATTCATGGAAAAGTCCATTAATTGTGCATCTAGTTGGTATGATATTCCGTTTGTAGCTACTTATGAAGGTGAAGCAGAGACATAGATTACCAGACTATATTAGGCCAATCTTTGTATTTTACATTATAACATGCAAAAATCTATTGGAAACTGGCAAAAATGAAATGAGGATGCCATGCCCAAACTTAGAATCCATATAAAAAAGTCTAGTTTTTCTTAAATATATAATGTTTCCTTGGAGCTGGTTCTCAAAGTTATGTCCCTGACAAACATCATCAGCATCACCTGGGAACATGTTAAAAATGCAAGTTCTCCAGACCTACCCCATGTTAACCGAACCAGCAGCTCTGGGGATAGGGGTGGGCCCAGGTGACCCACTGGTGTGTGACTTTGAGAACCACCGCTCTGGAATGCCAGCATTCAGAACACGAATGGATGCAGCCCACCTCCCTGATTCTACAGGTGGGGAAACTAACATCTGGAAGGAAAATAGCTCACACCAGGTCATAGGGCAGACCGGTGGCAGAGCTGGGATTAGGAGGGGGGTGTCCCCCATCCTGGGCCTGCCTGCTGTCCCAGCTTCGGTGCCTTCGCAGACCAGAGTCACTCAAGCCCCCCGAGGAAACAGACTCCCCCGGATGCGTGGAGCCGCCCTTTGGAATGTGGCTGCTTGGAAAAATGAAGCCGCTTCCTTTGTTTCTGGTGACACCGCCTTTATCACAGTCAGAGCAGCTGAGCCAGAGCCCTCCCAGAATCAAAGGCGCCAGGAAGACAGACCTCCTCTGGAGGCCGTGAGGAGCGGCCGCCGGGCGAGGAGGCCCCAGGCTGAAGGCGGAAGGCCCGGCTCCCGGGAGCGCGGCGGGAGACGTGCGGCTGGGAGCGGAAGCCGGCGGTGGGACGGCCTTCCCCGGCTTCCTGGCTGCCCGTGGGCCCCCCTGCAGAAACACTGCCGATTTGGGGGGTTTGTTTTAGTTTGCCGAGAAGACTCAGCTCCTCCAAGACACGAGCCAGCCCTGGCAGAGTGACAGGAAGCTGGGCTTGCTCAGAAATAACTTGATTGTCTCAACATGTCTCCGTGTCCCTTCTTCTACTCTTCCCTGTCTGAGAGGTGAGGGGAAGCCCAGCTCCGCATGTGAGTGGCCCTGGGGCTGCAGATGCTTCTCCTGGTTGCTGCTTTGCAGGGCAGACAGGCTCCCAACATCACAGGACAGGACAACCACTGAATGCGGAAGCAGGGCTCTGCCTTCTGGTCTACCATCCAGCCTCCCCTCCAACCTCAACACCCATGGGACTGTATCTACTTTTTGGAATACACACACACACACACATACACACATATAAAATATAACATATATATAACACATATATGTCATACATGTTATATATATATCATATACATGTATTTATACATATAGTAAGTTGTGGGGTCCAGGTGGAAACTCATTTCTGTTTGACTCCAAAGACTGTCCCATCTCATGTTCCTTAATAGAGTCAAGTCCTTAAGAATAGAGACCCAGCCACTCTCAGCTAATTTTAGGCAAGTCACCTTCACTTTGGTGTCACAGTTTCTTCATCTGTAAAGTGGGGATATGAGATGGTTATCTATCATCCATTGTGAGGTTTAACTTTGTCATGTGTGCAAAGAGCTCAGAACCAGGTGTGCATCAAGCACTGTAACAATTTAGTGATGGTTAGTGTTTTCCTCTCTAAGACCCCCAGATGATGAATGTCTGTGTCCTCTGCTTCCCGCTCACCTCCAGAGGCCCTCAGAGCCTCCGTATGTGGTCTGTGTGCTGGCGGGCAGGCCCTAGCTCACCTTTGAGTGGCTGGGTTGTGTCCACAGAGTGGCCTCCTGTATTGTGGTCACCTGCTCTCTAACTAGGCCCCTGGATGGAGCTTAAAAATTGAGAGGGATGATTCAGCTGGATAGGGGTCAAACCATTCCGAACACCTACGAACTCAACAGATCGAAGAAAAGAAGAGCAACAACTCTCTGAACAGAAAAGCGACCACTTTCTGGAAGGTAGGACGTGCGGAGAAGTGAATCCGAGGCGATATTCGGGAGGATAGACGGCAGGGGAGGGGCCTCCATCGGCCGCTCCTGGCAAGTGATAGAGCCGTGGAGCACAAAATCAGAACTTTTAGAAGTCAGCTCCGCTGAGGGACGTCACTCTGGTGGCTAAGCGGGGGGTGGAACCCTCCGGGACAGTGTGGTCTCAGGACCCTCGGGGTCACAGAAAGACCGGGGGTGCCTGAGTGTGCAGAGCTCCCAGGTAACGGAGCAGGGAAGCCGGCTGCAGAGGCGGAGCCCAGGCGCGGGCTCTCAGCTCGGGGTTGCCATAAACCGTGATCCGCGGCACAGTCGGGCCCCTGCTCCTCCAGCAGGGACCCAACAAGCGGCAGATCCGGGGAGACTCACCTTCTTCCCCGGGAGGAGCGGCGCGGTAGCACACCGCAGGGATCTGCTGGGTTTGGAGACTCCACCCGGGGTCGGGTGCCAGAGAGAGAAATGCGCGGTCACAGGCCGGGTGAGCATGGAGTGCGGCTGGAGACCGGGAAGACGGGAGTGACTGACGGCTTTTCTCTGGGGGCGCACTGAGGAGCGGGGCCCGAGTTCTCGGCTCCTCCGAGGCGGAGATTGGGAGGCCGCCATTTTCACTCTCCACCTCCAGAGCTGTACGGAAAGCTTGAAGGGAACAAAAGCTCCGGAGAGCAAACCCGAGCAGATTACTTAGCCTCCATCGGGCAAGGGCGGGGCAATTCCGCCTCCGGCAAAGACTTTTGGGAACCACGGCAACAGGCCCCTCCCCGAGAATATCTGCAAGAACAGCCAGCCAAGACCAAGTTTACGGAGCAATGAGAATGGCAGAACTCCAGCGCTAGGGGAATAGAATCCATGGCTTTTTCACCATGATTCTTTAGTCTTTCAAAGTTAATTTTTTTTTAACTGTCTTTTTTTTTTTTGAATTGTTCTTTTTCCCTTTTTCAACCAACATCTTATCAATCCCTTTAAAAAAAATTTTTTTTATTTTTCATTTTTATTTTTCATTTTTAGAGTCATATTCTATCCCTTCATAGTAGTTACCCATATTTTTGGCATATATATATATATAAGTTGTTCTCTCTTTAAAATTTTGAGATAGTTTCTTCTAACAGATCAAAATATACCCTAAATCTCTAGTGTATGGTTTTTTTCTACTCCCCTGCCTGATCACATTCTCTCCCTTTTTTTTTTTAAATCCTCTTCTTTCTTTTTTCAAACAACTTCTTACCAATTACTTTTATAAAATTTTTTATAATTTCCATCTTTACAGTCATATTCCATCCCTTCATCATATCAACCCTTATTTTTGTACATATATAAGTTTTTCTTTCTTTAAAATTTTGGGAGGCACTTTCTTCTAACAGACCAAAATACACCCAAAATCTAGTGGGTGGCACTGATCTATATAGCAGCCTGATCATATTTGATCACATTCTGGTTTTTTTTGTTTTGTTCTGTTTTTGTTTGTTTTTATCTTTATCTTTTTCTTTTTTCTCTTTCCCTTTCTTTTCCCACTGCTTCAGGTCTTTTCTGATTTGTTTAGAGTATATTTTCTGGGAATGTTGTTACCCTGTTAGCAGTTTGTTCTCTCATTAATCTATTCTCCTCTGGACAAAATGACAAGATGGAAAAAATCACCTCAACAAAAAGAACAAGAGGTAGTACCGACTGCCAGGGACCTACTCAATATGGACATTAGTACAATGTCAAATCTAGAGTTCAGAATCATCATTTTAAAGATACTAGCTGGGCTTGAGAAAAGCATGGAAGTTATTAGAGAAACCCTTTCTGGAGAAGTAAAAGAACTAAAATCTAACCAAGTAGAAATCAAAAAGGCTATTAATGAGGTGCAATCAAATATGGGGGCGCTAACTGCTAGGATAAATGAGGCAGAAGAGAGAATCAGTGATATAGAAGACCAAATGATGGAAAATAAAGAAGCTGAGAAAAAGAGAGATAAACAACTACTGGATCACGAGGGCAGAATTCGAGAGATAAGCGATACCATAAGAGGAAACAACATTAGAATAATTAGGATCCCAGAAGAAGAAGAAAGAGAGAGAGGGGCAGAAGGTACAATGGAGCAAATTATAGCAGAGAATTTCCCTAATTTGGGGAAGGAAACAGGCATCAAAATCCAGGAAGCACAGAGAACCCCTCTAAAAATCAATAAAAATAGGTCAACACCCCAACATCTAATAGTAAAACTTAAGAGTCTCAGAGACAAAGAGAAAATCCTGAAAGCAGCTCGGGAGAAGAGATATGTAACCTACAAGGGTAGAAACACTAGATTGGCAACAGACCTATCCACAGAGACCTGGCAGGCCAGAAAGGACTGGCAGGATATATTCAGAGCACTAAATGAGAAAAATATGCAGCCAAGAATACTCTATCCAGCTAGGCTGTCATTGAAAATTGAAGGAGAGATAAAAAGCTTCCAGGACAAACAAAAACTAAAGGAATTTGCAAACACAAAACCAGCCCTACAGGAAATCTTGAAAGGGGTCCTCTAAGCAAAGAGAGAGCCTAAAAGCAACATAGACCAGAAAGGAACACAGACAATATACAGTAACAGTCACCTTACAGGCAATACAATGGCACTAAATTCCTATCTTTCAATAGTTACCCTGAATGTAAATGGGCTCAATGCCCCAATCAAAAGACACAGGCTATCAGACTGGATTAAAAAACAAGACCCATTGATATGCTGTCTGCAAGAGACTCATTTTAGAACCAAAGACACGCCCAGATTGAAAGTGAGGGGGTGGAAAACCATTTACCATGCTAATGGACACCAAAAGAAAGCTGGGGTGGCAATCCTTATATCAGACAAATTAGATTTTAAACCAAAGACTGTAATAAGAGATGAGGAAGGACACTATATCCTACTTAAAGGGCCTATCCAACAAGAAGATCTAACAATTGTAAATATCTATGGCCCTAACATGGGAGCAGCAAATTATATAAGGCAATTAATAACAAAAGCAAAGAAACACATCGACAACAATACAATGATAGTGGGGGACTTTAACACCCCCTTCACTGAAATGGACAGATCGTCTAAGCAAAAGATCAACAAGGAAATGAAGACTTTAAATGACACACCAGACCAAATGGACTTCACAGACATATTCAGAACATTCCACCCCAAAGCAACGGAATACACATTCTTCTCTAGTGCCCATGGAACATTCTCCAGAATCGATCACATCCTAGGTCATAAAGCAGGTCTCAACCGGTACCAAAAGATTGGGATCATTCCCTGCCTATTTTCAGACCACAATGCTTTGAAACTAGAACTCAATCACAAGAGGAAAGTCGGAAAGAACTCAAATACATGGAGGCTAAAGAGCATCCTACTGAAGAATGAATGGGTCAACCAGGAAATTAAAGAAGAATTTAAAAAATTCATGGAAACCAATGAAAATGAAAACACAACTATTCAAAATCTTTGGGATGCAGCAAAGGCAGTCCTAAGAGGCAATATATAGCAATACAGGCCTTTCTCAAGAAACAAGAAAGGTCTCAAGTACACAACCTAACCCTACACCTAAAGGAGCTGGAGAAAGAACAGCAAATAAAGCCTAAACCCAGCAGGAGAAGAGAAATAATCAAGATCAGAGCAGAAATCCATGAAATAGAAACTAAAAGAACAGTAGAACAGATCAACGAAACTAGGAGCTGGTTCTTTGAAAGAATTAACAAGATTGATAAACCTCTGGCCAGATTATCAAAAAGAAAAGAGAAATGAACAAATCAACAAAATCATGAATGAAAGAGGAGAGATCACAACCAACACCAAAGAAATACAAACAATTATAAGAACATATTATGAATGGGGATTAACATAAGAATAAAAAAAAATTAAAAATAAATAAATAAATAAATATATTAGGTCCTGTGTAAAAAAAAAAAAAATTAATGAGGTAATGTATGGTGATTAACATAACATAATAATTATAAAAAAGAACTGAGAAATGCTAGTGGCGAGTGAAAGACTCTCTGAAATAAACAAGTAATTGAAAAAAAAAAAAAGAACATATTATGAGCAACTCTATGCCAGCAAATTAGATAACCTGGAAGAAATGGATGCATTCCTAGAGATGTATCAACTACCAAAACTGAACCAGGAAGAAATAGAAAACCTGAACAGACCTATAACCACTAAGGAAATTGAAGCAGTCATCAAAAATCTCCCAACAAACAAAAGCCCAGGTCCAGATGGCTTCCCAGGGGAATTCTACCAAACTTTTCAAGAAGAATTAATACCTATTCTTCTGAAACTGTTCCAAAAAATAGAAATGGAAGGAAAACTTCCAAACTCATTTTATGAGGCCACCATTACCTTGATCCCAAAACCAGACAAAGACCCCATTAAAAAGGAGAACTACAGACCAATATCCCTGATGAACATGGATGCAAAAATTCTCACCAAAATACTAGCCAATAGGATCCAACAGTCCATTAAAAGGATTATTCACCACAACCAAGTGGGATTTATCCCTGGGCTGCAAGGTTGGTTCAACATCTGCAAATCAATCAACGTGATACAATACATTAACAAAAGAGAGAACAAGAATCATATGATCCTCTCAATAGATGCAGAAAAAGCATTTGACAAAGTACAGCATCCTTTCTTGATCAAAACTCTTCAGAGTATAGGCATAGAGGGTACATACCTCAATATCATAAAAGCCATCTATGAAAAACTTACAGCAAATATCATTCTAAATGGGGAAATACTGAGAGCTTTCCCCCTAAGGTCAGGAACGTGGCAGGGATGTCCACTATCACCACTGCTATTCAACATAGTATTAGAAGTCCTAGCCACAGCAATCAGACAACAAAAAGAAATCAAAGGCATCCAAATTGGCAAGGAAGAAGTCAAACTCTCACTCTTTGCAGATGATATGATACTTTATGTGGAAAACCCCAAAGACTCCACCCCAAAACTGCTAGAACTCATACAGGAATTCAGTAAAGTGGCAGGATATAAAATCAATGCACAGAAATCAGTGGCATTCCTATACACCAACAACAAGACAGAAGAAAGAGAAATTAAGGAGTCGATCCCATTTACAATTGCACCCAAAACCATAAGAGACCTAGGACTAAATCTAACCAAAGAGGCAAAGGATCTGTACTCCGAAAACTATAAAATACTCATGAAAGAAATTGAGGAAGACACAAAGAAATGGAAAAACGTTCCATGCTCATGGATTGGAAGAACAAATATTGTGAAGATGTCAATGCTACCTAGAGCAATCTACACATTCAATGCAATCCCCATCAAAATACCATCCACTTTTTTCAAAGAAATGGAACAAATAATCCTAAAATTTGTATGGAACCAGAAAAGACCTTGAATAGCCAGAGGAATGTTGAAAAAGAAAAGAAAAGCTGGCAGCATCACAATTCCGGACTTCCAGCTCTATTATAAAGCTGTCATCATCAAGACAGTATGGTACTGGCACAAAAACAGACACATAGATCAATGGAACAGAATAGAGAGCCCAGAAATGGACCCTCAACTCTATAGTCAACTCATCTTTGACAAAGCAGGAAAGAATGTCCAATGGAAAAAAGACAGTCTCTTCAACAAATGGTGTTGGGAAAATTGGATAGCCACATGCAGAAGAATGAAACTGGACCATTTCCTTACACCACACACAAAAATAGACTCCAAATGGTTGAAAGACCTCAGTGTGAGACAGGAGTCCCTCAAAATCCTAAAGGAGAACACAGGCAGCAACCTCTTCGACCTCAGCCACAGCACCTTCTTCCTAGAAACATCGCCAAAGGCAAGGGAAGCAAGGGCAAAAGTGAACTATTGGGACTTCATCAAGATAAAAAGCTTCTGCAAAGCAAAGGAAATAGTCAATAAAACCAAAAGACAACCGACAGAATGGGAGAAGATATTTGCCAATGACATATCAGATAAAGGGCTAGTATCCAAAATCTATAAAGAACTTATCAAACTCAACACCCAAAGAACAAAGAATCCAATCAAGAAACGGGCAGAAGACATGAACAGACATTTTTCCAAAGAAGACATCCAAATGGCCAACAGACACATGAAAAAGTGCTCAATATCGCTCGGCATCAGGGAAATCCAAATCAAAACGTCAATGAGATACCACCTCACACCAGTCAGAATGGCTAAAATTAACAAGTCAGGAAATGACAGATGTTGGCAGGGATGCGGAGAAAGGGGAACCCTCCTACACTGTTGGTGGGAATGCAAGCTGGTGCAGCCACTCTGGAAAACAGTATGGAGGTTCCTCAAAAAGTTGGAAGTAGAGCTACCATACAATCCAGCAATTGCACTACTGGGTATTTACCCCAAAGATACAAAAGTAGGGATCCGAAGGGGTATGTGCACCCCGATGTTTATAGCAGCAATGTCCACAATAGCCAAACTGTGGAAAGAGCCAAGATGTCCATCAACAGATGAATGGATAAAGAAGATGTGGTATATATATACAATGGAATATTATGCAGCCATCAAAAGGAATGAGATCTTGCCATTTGCAACGACGTGGATGGAACTGGAGGGTATTATGCTGAGCGAAATAAGTCAAACAGAGAAAGACATGTATCATATGACCTCACTGATATGAGGAATTCTTAATCTCAGGAAACAAACTGAGGGTTGCTGGAGTGGGGGGTGGGGTGGGAGGGATGGGGTGACTGGGTGATAGACACTGGGGAGGGTATGTGCTCTGGTAAGCGCTGTGAATTGTGCAAGACTGTTGAATCTCAGATCTGTACCTCTGAAACAAATAATGCAATATATGTTAAGGGGAAAAAAAAAAGAAGAAGATAGCAGGAGGGGAAGAATGAAGGTGGGGAAATCGGAGGGGGAGACGAACCATGAGAGACAATGGACTCTGAAAAACAAACTGAGGGTTCTAGAGGGGAGGGGGGTGGGAGGATGGGTTAGCCTGGTGATGGGTATTGAGGAGGGCACGTTCTGCATTGAGCCCTGGGTGTTATGCACAAACAATGAATCATGGAACACTACATCTAAAACTAATGATGTAATGTATGGGGATTAACATAACAATAAAAAATTTAAAAAAAAATTGATAGGGATGGGTGGGCTCCTTGAATGCTCCTCTGTGGCAGGAAGAGCAGAAGGTGGTAGAGAAAAGAAGTGAGAGAAAAGGGAACAGAGCACTGATGGTCCCCGCATCCTGGAGAGGGGGTTGCTGAGCGGGGTGTCATGACTGGAGAGCATATAGCTTGTCCTTACCTGAAATTCCAACCTCACTTCTTGACTGAGACACATCCCAACAGAATCCTATTAGGGACAGAGATCCCAGGAGCAAGGCACCAGAGGACCCTTTTATCGCCTCAACCCCCCCCCATCACCTGCAAAGTGTAGGCCTGGGCTCCTCATGGCCCCTGCCCATGAGTGAGGCTCTTCTGGAGTCAAGAGTTGTTTCCTTCAGGCCTCTGTGAAGGAGAGGAGGAGTTAGGACTATGAGAACCACTGAGGAACAAGCTGTAGCAGGGACATCTGGCTCCTACTTCAACCATTGACTGAGGTGTTGAAAAACAAAATTTAATTTAGTGAATTTGTAGATCTAATTGGTTTATTAAGCAATTCATGAATTGGGCAGCATTCCATCCAGCAAGTAGAGATGCTCCCAAGTTGTACAAAATGGAAGGTTTTTATAGGAAGGAAGATGGGGCAAGAGGTTATTAGCAACGAATTGTTTAGGCAAGATGGTTTTGGGTGGAGGGAAAGGCAGGCTTGACCTCACTAGTGCTGATCAGGAAATTTCTGATGGACTTTTAAAAGGGATTCCTGGGATGGATTGAAACTGTAATCAAGTCTTGGTTTGCTGTCATGGAGGGCAAGTGACTCCAACTTGGACTTGTTTTTCTCTTTTAACAGAGACCACTTAGCAAAATCTGAGTAACCTTATCACTAAACCCAGTGAAGTGTTTTCCTCTCTTCCCATTTGTCCAGTTGGCAACATAGGGCACTGTTAACCACTTCCTTCCTTCACCTCACTGTCCATTCTCCTACCCCTTCCACCACTCCATCCTGCTTTGCCTCGACAAGAGGTGCCATGTTTTAGATTACTTGACATAGGCCCAGAGAACTTTCTAAGGGACCTCATAGTCCAGCCAGGCAGGGGCCTCAGCCACACATCTGGGCTTCCCCGGAGGCACTTGTGTGGGCCAGCCTCATAGGAGAATCCTGGGCTTTCATAGACGACCTGGCCTGGGCTCCTATGTTGCAATGAGTGGCTTCTATTGATCACTGACAGATGCTCATGGAAGAAAATAGGGACATTAATATTTGCCAAGTCTAGGTTGTGTACATAATCTGCAAGTCTTTGTAATTTCAGTCAGTAGGTTCTTGATGAGGCAGTAGGTACATGAAGGAGAATTTTCAAGGAGTCAGCTCTCAGTGGGGCTTGAGAAACTACACGTTTTGCTATGGCTTCCCCATCACTGCATCATGCAAAAAGAGCCATTTCAGTGTTGCTCAAAAGGACCCTCTCCAGTGATGCACTTTGCCAGCCCTTGGAAGCCCTGCCATTTTGCTCATCAACATGCTCTTGGTTATCCTTTTATGAAGTAGGAGGTACTCTACCCCTATTGTTTCCATAAGCCATAGCTCAGCCTGTTTTCCATAACTCGCTTTAATAAAAGACACATGAAAACGTAAAAATCCTCTTTAGCATGTGTGAAATGAAATTAAAAAACAGTTACAAAAATACCAAAGAATCTGGTGGGTGAATCCACAATCAAGGGGAAAAAGAGGAAATCTATGCCCAATTCCTAGGTGAGATATCAGTTTTCTACCAGGGACAGAGTGAGAAGGCTGCTTTCCAGAAAGATTCGTTATAGTGGGGAAGCAAAGAATGCCAAGAAAAATAATACAGCTTGGTTTAATTAACTTAGTTGAATGCATGTTTTCCTTCTGCCATGGCAGCCAGCTAAAGGTTTCTGGCCTGAGTCACTCAACCCTTCCACCTTTTACTCTTCTTTGTCTTCATTCAGCCCTGAACTCCTCCAGTCCGCTTAGGAAGATCCTCCATCCAATGACTTGTCCTAGTATCTTGATGGCCTTTTCTGCTTTGGGCAACTTCCTCAGTCTTGATTTTGGTTCCCAAACTTCTGAACAGGCTAGTCTGAGTCTTCCTTACATATTATCAATGGGACAGTAAACAGGTATAAACTTTATGGAAGGAAATGTCATCAAATCTGTTAGATTCTTGGACCAAGGAATTCCACTTTTATGAATTTATAATACAGAAACATGGGCACAGGTATTTAAAGATATATGTACATAGGATACATTTGCAGACTTGTTTGCAAAAAACCCAACTTTTCATTGAGAGGGACTTATTCAATAAATTATGTTGTAACAGAGAACTGAATTAATATGTGCCACTGGAAAAACTAAGACAATGCTATATGGATTGACATGGAAAAACCCAATAGGATCTTAAATGAAAAACTAAATTGTAATACAATATGTATAATAAAATTATCTGCTTAAAACATAGAGTATACATAGTAACATAATCTGAAAGAACATACCCCAAAAGCTGATGGTGGTTTTGAGAGTGAGGGAAGGGCAAGGTGGGATCATGGCTTCCCACCCATCCCATGCATGTTAATGAAGTGTGTTTAATTCTTGCTGCTACCTGGATGATTCGTCAAGATATTTCCTTTCAATTGTGCTCAGCTGCTTCCATTGGACCTTGCAACCAAGTGCAGAAAAACTCTGCTGTCTTTTTTTACCTGCCTTATCACATCTTTTTCCTGATGAAATACATATGCTTGAAAGGGGAGAAAGGAAAACTACAGGGGAAGGTAAGTAATTTCGGTAAGAATTTACAATGTTAACTATAATGTTTTGGTTATTTTTATAAGACATTACCATAAAGATTAAGCAGTACCAAAAAATGGAAAAAGGACAAAAATCGGCTATCTGATTTACTAATCATATGAGCACAGCCATTTTGATTCTTTGTTCTTGGAAGCCTTTTGAGGAGGAAGAACAACCCAAGATTCTGTAAATCTGCTCTGTTGTCATTTGGACCCAGCTGCGTTGAGAAGGCACTTTCAAGATGTCACAGACATTGAGATGAGTCATATCCAGCCTCATGGAGCAATGATGCAAGGACAGGAAACCTGAACAGGAGGGCCAGGAGGGGCCTCCTACAGCTGGGGCTCTCAGAAGCCAAGTCAGAGCAGCAGACCTGAGCTCCTCAGAGTTTGTGCTCTGCTACCACAGAACCCTCTGGTAGTAGGTACAGGTGCAGGGCCGTTGTTGGGGTGCTGGGAGAGCATGACTAGTGGAGATAGGGCACTCCAGGGACTCCTCCAGGGGCACTCCAGGGACTCCTCCCCCAAGCCCCGACCCCAGGACCTTCACACATCCCTGTGTCCCCTTCCCACCGTGACATATAGGCTCCAGCCCCCTCAGCTCTGCCTCTGCTGTGTGAGACGACCCCACTGGGTCTCAGGAACACCTGAGTTCATAGACAATGCTGGTGCTAAGATCTCAGGGCTATCTTTCCCTTTCTGGGCTCCTTGCGTGGCAGAGGCACATCTGAGGTGAGGATTGTTTTAAATTCTCTCTGTAATCACTTCTTTTCCCTGTGAGTTTTTGAAAGTTCTTTCCCTGACAGTCATATTTAGGCCCATCACCTGATATCCTCCTGGGTAACTGCTTGTCACGTGTGGTCTGAAGCTTTGGTTCCTCCAGTGCCTTTGCCTTCGGTTCAATGCCAGATCAATTACATCAGTGTTTCTCTGGGCAAAAGAGTTCTCTCCACTGTTCCAGTTTCTCTCATTTTCTTGGACAGAAGGCCATCATTCTGATACTTTAGACCAATTATGGTATTTCAACACTAGCTTGGAGTCCTAATCCTAACCTTAACATTAACTTCAAACCAAAGCTTGCCCCCACACCCCTTCCTCAAGGCATCCTATAAGGAAATGCCATTAGCTGTGCAAAGAATTCCAGGCTAGAATAGAAAGAAGTCCCAGATACACCGTTAATTTACAACAGAGCTGGAGGACAGCATGTTTAGAAGGATCTCCTTTCCTCAGTCTCGTGCAGGTCCCACTCCTGGGTGTCTTGGTTTCTAGGCCCATGGAGTCAGCTCCATGACTCCTTCCTGCTGGCTGGCTGGGTAGCTCGCTATATCCTGGAGCTGGGATGGCCCTCGGAGCTAACCTGGGTGCCTGCCTCTTGATTTTCTCACTCACTTCTTTGCCCAGGTGCAACCAAGCCATGGCCAAGTGGGACATTCCCCTCCTTGGGTCAGGTAAAGTGCAAGAGGGCTGGGCCTTGGGGAACGGGGCTTTACCCATTGTATTAGTTTCCTGGAGGCTGCTGTCACAAATTACCACTAACTTTGTAGTTTCAAATAACCAAATTGTACTCTCTCACAGTTCTGGAGGCCAGGAGTCTGAAGTCAAGATGTCAGCAGGGCCATATTGCCTCCAAAGCCTTCCACAGGAGGATCCTTCCTTGCCTCTCTCAACTTCTGGAAGAGTGGCTCTCCTGGCATTCCTGGGCTTCTGGCTGTATCTCTCCAATCTCTGCTACTGTCTTCACAGCACCTTCTCTTCTGTGTACGTCTGTGTCAAAACTCCCTCTGCTGCTCTCTTAAAGGCATATGTGTGTCTGAAAACAGTAATTTGAAAAGATACCTATCATTGCTGCTTTCTTTACAACAGTCAAGACATAGAAACAACCTAAGTGTCCATCAATGGATGAATGGACAAAGATGTGGTGTATATATATATATGTATGTGTGTGTATGGGTGTTTATATATATATATATGTATATATATGTGTGTATATATATATATGTACATATATAATGGAATATTATTGGGCCATAAAAAGGAAGGAAATCCTGCCATTTGCAACATGATGGACCTTGAGGGCATTATGTTAAGTGAATAAGTCAAGCAGAGAAAGACAAATACCATTTGTTTGATCTCACTTTTATGTGGAATCTAAAACAACAAAACAAAACAAAAAAAAACCAAGCTCATAGATACAGAGAACATATTAGTGGTTGCCAGGCAGGGGTGGGGGGGGTGAAATATGTGAAGGGTGACAGATATCCAGTGACAAAATAAATGTCATGAGGATGCAATGTATAGCATGGTGACTATAGTTAATAATACTGTGCTGTGTATTTGAAAGTTGCTCAGAGAGTAAATCTTAAAAGATCTCATCATATGAATCACAGACCTGTATCTCTGGAACAAATAATACATTATATGTTAAAAAAAAAAAAAGAAGAAGAAGAAGAAGATAGTAGGACGGGAAAAATGAAGGGGAAGAAATCAGAGGGGGAGACGAACCATGAAAGGCTATGGACTCTGAGAAACAAACTGAGGGTTTTAGAGGGCGGGGGGGGGGGATGGGTTAGCCTGGTGATGGGTATTAAGGAGGGCACGTATTGAATGGAGCAGTGGGTGTTATACACAAACAATGAATCATGGAACACTACATCAAAAACTAAACATTTCTGAGACCATATTTTTATGTTTCTCTCATCTCAAAAATGTTGAAGTCACACATCCTAATGCGAGACTTGTTCTGTTTAAAAAAAAAAAAAAACAGAATAAAGGGCGCCTGGGTGGCTCAGATGGTTAAGTATCTGCCTTTGGCTCACGTCATGATCCCAGGGTCCTGGGATCAAGTCCTGCATCGGGCTCCCTGCTCCTTGGGAGCCTGCTTCTCCCTCTGCCTCTCTCTCTCTCTCTGTCTCTCATGAATAAATAAAAAAAAAAAGAAGAAGAAAAAAAAACAGAATAAAAACAAACAAACAAAAAGATCTCATCACAAGAACAAAAATGTTTATAACCATGTATGGTGATTGATGTTAACTAGATTGACTATGGTGATCATTCAGCATATATCATATGTCACATCCCTGTCTTATACACCCGAAACTAATATAATGTTATATATCAATTATACCTTGATTTAAAAAGAAATACATGTGACTGCATTCAGGTCCCACTCAGATAACTCAGGATAAGCTCCTCTCAAGATCATTGACTTCATCAAATCTTTTGCCCTATAAGGTGATATTCATAGGTTCCAGGGATTAGAACATGGACATATCTTTTGGGGCCACCATTCACCCCACCACACCCACCCATGGTATTCATGGAGCTGAGATAGATGTCAGAGGTCAAGTACTGAAGGGGGTCAGAACTGTTCACACAAACAACCCCCCCAAGTAAATGAGTCCAGCAGTGAGTCAGTACATAGACAAGGTTTGTTTGCCTTTGCCAAGTGCTGAGTTAAGTGGACTCAACTCTCCTATGCCACTCGGACAGCTCTGTGTGCCTGCTGGGTCAATTCAAGATCCTTCTGCTGGGTTTGGCCCCAGAGATGCCTCAGGGCAAAGGTCAGAATCCCTATTTTGAGGAGTGTGTAGATACAGGGTACCAGAGTGTGATAGGGAAGCACTGGGCTCAAGTCCTGGATCTGCCACTTACTAGCCGTCTGTCCTTCAGCAAGACACTTGCTTTCTGGTTTTCCAATCAGCAAAGAGGGACAAGAATAATCTCTACATTTTTGGATTGTATAAGGATTAAATGATAAACATGTATGTACATTAAAACCAAACTCAGCACCACAAGAGCCCAGGAATTACGTGGCCCTGCATTAGGCTACAGAGAGGGCAGTGGGCAGGCTGTTGTCCTAACGTCTACTATCAATGGAGCAAACTGACTCAAGCCTTAGCTCTCCACTCTGTTTCTCAGTTGGTTCAGGAAGTTCCAGAGACTCAGAAGGCAGTCCTACCTTCCTCCACTGGCCTGAGAAAGTGGCGGTAACCCAAGGTCTCTGCAGGTAGGGAATGACACTGGATACTGGACTCACAGAAGATAGTCACCCCTTATGCAAGATGATTTCTCCCTCCTGATTCTTATCTTTAATGCACAAAGATATTAAGAGTCCCAAAAGAATAGACAAAACGGGGCATCAGGGGCACTAGAACTCCTGTTCTGCACTGAGATGTGAGAGGCATTCTTCCCAGCGGGAACAGCTTCCTCTAAGCTCTAATTGAGAGATGAAATAAACACCCTCTTGGCAAACCCTCTTCTCTTGGGAGGCTTGACCATCCTATTTGCTACCATCACCATCATCACCAACGATAACAGTTATGTTAACAGACACCATGGAGAGGCAGGGCAGGAAGTGTTCCTGACTAGCCCCTTGGGCTCTGAGGCCCTCCGGGGCCTCCCTTCTGATCCACTCCACCCCCCTTGCCCCCAGACGGTCTACACAGGCTCCCATGCCCATCCACCCAACCCCACCCCGGCCGCCAGCCACAGCTAAAATGAAGTGAAACGGAACTGTGAGCAGCTGTCAATAGGCAAAGCCTCCAGGGATTTGTACTAAATCCAGTCAGGATCTGTGGCTTATTTATGAACTCATGTGGCTTTTTGACTTCTCTGACTTTTGCCAGATTGCTGACATGTTTTTAAATGATCCAGTTTTTGTTTTTCCTTCGTCTCTGCTTCTCGGGAAGATAAAGCCTCAGGCATGTGGTCCTCGTCTATTCCTAACAGTGATGGTTTTCTGGGCCATTGCTTCCCGTCCAGACCACCATTCACTGCAGTTACCCTTTCAACCCAGACCTCAGAGGCACTCAGCTCCTCAGAGCACAGAAAGCAGGCAGTGGAGAGGGAGGAGCTACGGTGCAAAGGTGTTTTTGTTTTGTTTTGTTTTGTTTTCATTTCATCTATGTAGCCATATAATGGGAAATTTCGTGGGAATTCAAGAAATTCCCAGGCACCATATGAGCTTTTACCCGGTGATCTCTAATGGTCCAAGCAAATCCAGAAAACTCCCTGTTGCTTCAAGGACTGACATGATGGCAAATATCGAAGGCTGTTTCATCCAAAGCCATGAGTTGTTTTATAGCAGAGAAACAGGGTGTAGCTTTGGAGACAGTTGGCTTTGTCCTGCTGAAAGAGTCCCAGGAGATTTGGCCTGTGGGCTGTCATCTGAACTCCACCCCAGTCCTCACCCCGCCCCATCTGGGAAAGCTGCGGTGCTAAGGCTCCCCGAATTCAGCACTCCCGCAAGGTTCAGACTGGGGCCGATTAACACATTGTAACTTTCAAATTAAAGACAGGAATTCTCCATCCTCATCCAGGTCCTACACAATTACTCTACAGAATGCTCACAAGAGGACATCAAAAGAGAAAAAAATAAGCACCAACTTCCCACATCGCAGCTGGGATTGTCACTTCCTAAAAGAAAACTCTCGCTTGCCTTACCTAAGCCTGTGACGTCATTCTGCAGGAGTTGATTCAAGATGCCGAAAGCATTGGCCGCCATTCATCTCTGTGTTGGGTGTATCAGCATGGCCCCATTTACACTCATGGTTGGTCGTCCGTGCTTTGAAATATGTTCGCAAATTCTCGGACACGCCCTTCAAACAGCAAACCCCTCCCCTTGGGCCTGGTGGTCTTGGTGACTCGCCACCGATGAACAGAAAGATGGCAGAAGTGACAGCAGAAGTACAACTTCAGAGAATAGGTGTATTCGTTTTTTATTACCTTGTGACCAATGACCACGCATTAATCTTAATTAACACAACTTTATAATCACACAGTTCTGTAGGTCAGAAATCCAGGCACAGTGTGATGGGGTCTTCTGCACAGGGCCTCACAAGGCTGAAATCTGGTGTGGCCAGGACTGAGATTTCATCTGAAGCTCTGGGTCTTCATCCAAGCTCATGTAGGTTATTGTCAGAATTCAGTTCTTTGCTGTTGCAGGTTTGAGGTCCCCATAATCTTGCTGACTATTGGCTGGGGACCACTGTCAGCTCCTAGAAGCTGCTCTTGGAGCCTTGACACACGGATCCCTCTACAGTATGGCACTTTGCTCCTTCAAGGCCATCAGGAAAATCCCCAGCTTCAAATCTCTCTGATCCATTTTAAGGGACCACCTCATTAGATCAGACCAACCCAGGATAATTTGCTTTGTCATTAACTCAAAGTCAGCTTGTTAGGGGTCTTAATTGGAATATCCCTTTTGCCACATAATGTGACAGAGTGAAAGGGGTGAGATCCCATCATTGTTATAAGTCCTGCTTACACCCCAAAGCAGGGTATTACACAGAGCCTGTGCACCAGGGGGGCAGAATCTGGGGGGCCACATCACAGAATTCTGCCTGTCGCTCTGAGTCAGAAAAGCCCCTGTGTTTTCCTGCTTGTCTCACTCCCTCTCTCTGGGATCTCTCACTTTGGAGAAAGTCAACTGCCATATAGTGAGGATACTCAAGCAGCCATGTAGAGAGGTCTACCAGGTGGAAATGAGATCTCCTGTTAGCAGTCAGATGGGGACCAAGGCCTACAAACAACAGCCATGTGAGGAGCCTTCTTGGAAGCAGATCCTCCAGGTTCAGCCAAGCTTCAGGGGACAACAGCCCCGGCCAACATCATAATTTCAATCTCCCTGCAGACGCTGAGCCAAAACTGCCCAACTGAGCAGCTCCCAGATTCCTGACCCTCAAAGTTTGTATGATATAATAAATACGTGCTGTTTAAGATGGTATATTTTCAAGGAACTTGTTACACAGCAGTAAATAACTAATACACAGACTTTTACTAAGAGGGCAATTAAAAACAGTGGGAAAAATGTTGTATTTAAAAAAGGAGAATAAAAATCCCAACAAAACTGCTTTCTATTTTCAAAGACAGAGCTTTCCTCTGGGCCTTTGCCACACCAGCCAAAGACTCTGGGTTACACTGTGCTCACCACTGGATCCCCTCCCTCCTGGGGTGGGGGGGTGGGATGCAGAGCCATGGTGCCAAACCACCAGTCCCATTTCCCAGGGTTCTGGTGCCTCCTGGTTCATTCCAAGTTTCTCCCCAAAATTTTGCTTCTTTCCCATTAATACCTTGCTCCATGCTGAGTACCAAACTCATCACCCTAAGTGTCCTTGACCCTGCCATGCATCCCAAATTTGGGAGGGGGCTGGGGCAGCAGAAGGCAGAGCTCGGGTGGCCCCGGAGAGGGCGCATGTGGGGCTTCCCACATCCTGGCTTAAAGCCATGGCTTGATTTAAGCTATTTCCCATGGTGGGAAGCGACACTCTCAAATCTGGGTTGTTTTCCTCCCAAGCTCTGAACTCAGCACTAGATGACAAATCACAGCATCTCTTCCTCCCGACCACTGCATCCACTCCCGACAGTGATGGAGAATTCAAGTGTCGGCAGGAGGCAAACACCCAGCCTTTGCCTTGAGCTGGGATGAGTGAAAAGGGCGGGGTAGGCTTCAGTCCCCCTGTCCTTGCCACTTGTGGGAATCCGCTGCCAGTCCAGCCCGGACAGAGGAGGAGCAGAGGGACCTGAGTGCCCCATCCTTCGCTGGAGGCAGGGACGAGAGAAGCTGCTCCTCCAGCAGCAGCAGATTTGAGCAAAGTGCCAATTCCAGGCCCAACAAAGCCGAGGCTGCAACTCTTCCTATTTCAGGTCAGTTCACCTTGAGCTTGAAGGAGCCGTCAGTCACCAGAAGGCTCGGTGTGACACAGTGCAGACCCCTCCCCCGCCCCTGCAGGCAGTGAGTAATTGGCACGAAACACGGGATGTGTCTGGATTTAATCTAACCTGAGCTCAATTACTTGACTCGCCTGATGGAAAGCTGCCCAGGCTCCAGTGTTTAAGTGAAGAGGGCTCTGAGATCTTCTGAACCCTGCAGCACGGGTCCTGCCTCCCCCTCCCCAGGCTGGCAGCGAGATGCACCAAATCTGGGCCAGCAGCCCGCTCTCCATGTGCTTCCCTGGCCATTACCTCATCTGATCCCCAAGGCACAAGTGGCCTGCTGGGAGGGATGGGGTTTAGATGCTGCACCCCTGTCACTCGGTGAGAAGGTGGAGGCTCTGAGTCAGTCACCTGCCCCAGGGACGGAGCAGAAGTAGCTGAGAAGAGAGAGAAAACCATGGTTGTCCCTTCCTACATCACTGTGACCGAATGCAGCTCAGCCTCCCAGCACCCCCAGAGACTAGCCAACAGAAGCCCACCGGGAGAGACCTGAGCCCAGACTCTGAGTCAGCCCACTGCGCCCTCGTTCTGCATCTGCATTTGATTTTCTGAAGCCAGCCTGTATCTCTCAGCTGGAATCCTACCAGCCTCCAAGACCTCTCCTCCCACAGAACAAAGACAACTTGCACAGGCTGGAGATGCCCAAACCCCAACCCCATTGAGCTCTTTCCCTTCCTCCCACGTCTTCATGCCTTTAGGCTCACTTCCAGCCCAGCCCTTCAAAGCGTCTCTGCTCCATCCAGCCCATACCTTTGAGAAG
Organism: Neomonachus schauinslandi; assembly: GCF_002201575.2. Taxonomy (NCBI): domain Eukaryota; kingdom Metazoa; phylum Chordata; class Mammalia; order Carnivora; family Phocidae; genus Neomonachus; species Neomonachus schauinslandi. Next base: position 116,433,677 of record NC_058408.1, read on the forward strand.
GTGTCTCTGCTCCCTCCAGCCTGCCTCTGAATTTGGTAGCTCTTGCTGTGGAAACCTCCCCCAGAGCACATCTGGGTGTTGCTGGAGGGGCTGGTTCCTGAGGCAGCCATCTCTCCCTCTTGAGCATCATTCTGTCCCTTGCAGGCAGTGGGTGTCCGCAGGCTTGTGGGCCATCGGGGAGAGAGAATTCTCTTCACTCCGTCTCATATAAGCTCACGTCTCCACTGTGCTGCAGCTACAGGCCTCACCCTGCCTCCCAGTCTGGCCCCCGCTAGGCTTAGGGCAAGCAGGAGAGTCCTAGAGGGAGCTCTCAAGCAGGAGGTGGGACATGTCCAGCTAGAACATGCTTCTGTTTGCTTAGGGGCCAAGTAGGCACATTAGGGAGTAATCAGGATGCCAACATGGAATCCTGCCCTGACTTCCATCCGGATTTCATACCTCCCCCCAAAAGGCTGCCCCCCAGGCCCCTGCCCCGAGTTGGAGAGAATTAAAAGGACATGCAAGTGGAGGGTAATCAAATCCTCTCTCATTATTTTTCTCTTAAAACTCTGATTCCCAGGCTAAGATGTTGTCAGTGGGAGAAACAGAAAAAGTGTGTATCTTAGACATAATTTTGAATGAAAAGTTGAAGCAATTGGTAACCACTAAAAGACCATAATGCAGTTGGTTAACATGATTTGAGCCAAAGTTAAAGTCCCTGGGTTTGAATCCTGGCTCCGCCATCAATTAGCTGTGCCTCAGTTTCCTCATCTGCAAGATGCAGACAATGTCAGCACTTGCATGGTTGGGATGCTGTGAAGATTGAGTGAACGTAGGGAAATAGCTTAGAACAGAGCCTGGCCTCCACTGCGCTCTCAGTACACATAATAACACAGGATGCATGTTCTGTGGGGGCTGAGAGAGCGGGGATTCAGAAGCAGAGGGCAAAGTGAAGGACCAGAAGATGGTGCCGACTGTCAGGACTCTTCTTTGGGAAGAGGAAAGAGAAAAGACTGGCCTGGGACCTGGGCTCAGGAGGGGACGAGAAGGAAGCCTTGGGCTTGCAGAGCATGGAGACAAAGACATTGCCTGGGTCTCAGGCTGAAGGCCAGCAGCTGCTCAGGCCATGCTGTCATCATGATGCGGTCAGAGAGAGAAACAGAACGCAGGCCTGGGCCACAGAAAGGAGCTGCAAGCTCAGGATGAGGAAGAGCGTTGAAGACTAGCCAGGAAGGAAGCCAACGTGTGTTTTGGGCCCAGTTGCACACATTTCAGGGGTAGGACACATAGCATGTTCCTGCAAAATCAGCGAAATTTAGGAATACTTTTCCTTGGGGAATTGATAACTTTGTATTTGGATTTGAGCTTCCCGGCCTACATAACTAAATGACAACCACCCTTCTCTGTTCTGAATTTTCTCTTCTGAGGGTTGCATTGCCTAATGTTGAGTCAGGAGCCAGGCTCACTGTTGGCCCATTTCTCCCCCAAGGCTTTTTCAAAATAGGGAGATTTGTGGGTCCCACTCCAGAAATCCCAAGCCAGCAGCTCTGGAGGAGTAAACACGGGCATCTACCATTGTAACAAGCACCCCAGGGATTGATGTGGAGGATGTAGGACGCTATGAGCGACACAGGCTGGGGCCTCACATATTGATGAGACCTGGTTACAACGTCACTAACAGCAAGAGCAGGACCCAAAGACCAAGAAGCACAAAACTCTTCTTTCCCAGACCTCAAGTGAAAACATTCCAAGGCAAGGAGCCCAAACCTTCTCTTTATTTAGAACTTTCTACAGCAACACTCTTCAAAAGAACTTTCTGTAGTGATGAACTGTTCTAAATCTACAGTGCCTGATATGGTAGACACTAGCCACGTATGGCTATGGAACACTTAAAATTTGTCAAGTGCAAGTGAATTTTTAATTTCATATTTTTTTTAGCTAATTCAAATTTAAATGTTTGCCGTCATATGTGGCTAGTGGCTGCCATATTGGGCGGTGGAATTCTGGAGGGATGTGGATTACAGAGAAATTAGACACGGGGTCAGCACTGGCTGTAACTCAGTGCAACATCCATATGCACACACGTGCACACACACACACACACACCTAACAAAGATAATCATACCAAAAGAGCTAACAAGTGAAAGAGCTTCACTTGAAAATTTGTCCGGTGGAAAGGAGAGAGCAATGCAAGACATCTATGTGGAGTACTGGGCCTTACATCATGTCAGCTTCTCTCTCTTTTTTTTTAAAGATTTATTCATTTATTTTAAGAGAGAGAGCACACGAGCAGGAGGGGGCAGATTAAGAGGGAGAGAGAATCTCAAGTACAGTGCTCAGCACAGGGCTCAATCCCACGACCATGAGATCATGACCGGAGCCGAAACTAAGAGTCAGACACTTACCTGACTGAGCCACCCAGGTGCTCCATATCAGCTCCTCTCGTAAGAAATAATAAGGAGGGGGGGGGGGCGGCGCCTGGGTGACTCAGTCGTTAAGCATCTGCCTTCGGCTCAGGATCCTGGGATCGAGCCCCACATCGGGCTCCCTGCTCAGCAGGAAGCCTGCTTCTTCCTCTCCCACTCTCCCTGCTTGTGTTCCCTCTCTCTCTGTCAAAATAAATAAATAAAATCTTTAAAAAAAAAAGAAAGAAAGAATAAGGGGAAGAAGGGTGGCCCTCCCCATGGCCCACCGGCATACCTATATTTCACTTGACTGCAACCAGACAACTCTGCTTTGCCATCATCCTGCAGAGTCAGATCTGTAATAAACCAAGCTGCAGGTCGGATGCTGGAAGGCAGCTGATATACCCAGTCACCCAAATACAATACTAGGAGCTTCTGAAAGGTCATGAGCTGACAGGGGGTGAGACTAAACCAAAACCCAAGCCAGGGAAGCTGGCAGAAGCGAGAGATGGTTGTCACTGCTTAAGGATGCCAGCAAGTGTAATCTTTGTCACCCCCAGCCACTCTGGGCCCCGGCTGAGTATGACTCTTGCTCCAAAGACCTGATTTTTTTTTCCTAAGAGTTTTAAAAGCACCATCAGGCACCTAACATTGGAAGACAATTTGAGGCAGGAATGAGCATCTCTAAATCGGGTGACATGGACTGGATTAGATACTCCCCGGGCGAGTGTTTGGGGACCTGAGAAGGGCCTCACTCAGGTGAAAAAGGATTCTTTTTAACTCTACCATGCGTTGGTAGGTGTAAAAACAGCTCTCATCTGAATATTGGCCTGTGGACAGCAATGCCACTTTTTGGCTCATTCCCTGAGATTTAGAGACCAAACCTTATACGGCATTTGTGAAAACCAAATGTCTGACACTTTTGCAGGATGTGTGAAGCCAGGGACAGACATTTCTGGCATGTTTCCAGCTTGCTGTAAGTAGCGCCAGGCCTGTGCTATGCTAATGAGGTCATTATGGAAATCACAGTAAGCCTATGAGGCGCGAGGAGCTAACTGAGCATCAGACAGCCTAGCATCACGGGCCTGGGAGCTCTGGTAGTGGTTCCCCAAAATTCACATCGAATTCCAGGGAGAGTTCCGTGGCCCCCTGGCAGCCTATTGCTCTGAGGTCTCTGGCCACAGCCACGTGGTGAAGCCTTGAGTTGGTGCAAAGATGTGCATGTGTGAAGCCATCTGCCACCAGGAACCAATGACCACTGACTGGTCCTCGTCTCCCAGAGGTAGTTGCTACAAAGCAATCTGTGATTCTACCAGCAAGTGCTCCAATCCTCACAATCTCCCATGAGGGGGATGGGTCCGAGGCTGAGAGGTTATCTGCCAACAGGGCCCGGGCCCTGAGATGGACTGGCCAGCAGAGTGAATGCTCACATCCCCCTCGGTGGCCATCCACAGCCCATGTGCAGACTGGGCTCTGAGGCAGTGGTGCAGCCCTTCACCCTGCTCCAGAGGTGTGGACACAGAGGTTCCATGACTTTCCCAAGAGCAGAACCCAGAATATGGCACAGCAAAGACTCTTACCGGGAGATCTGCTGACAACCTGGTCTGCCTCTCACCTGTGCCTTCTTTGTTAATTGATGTGGAGGGGTAGGGTGACTCTCTGGTCCCCCACGCACCCTGACACTCCCTCTCAAGAGTAGGAGAAGAAATCTCCTATGCTGACCTGTCATACTCGGCACCTCTCCCCTCTCGCCAGGCACGTACCTTGCTGAGACAGGAATGGTTCTGAAAGGTGATGCGAGGGGCCCTGGTGATGGAACTGCTCTGTATCTTAACTGTGGTGGCAGTCACATGAACTGACAGGTGAGAATTTGCGTAGAACTAAACACACACAGAGAAACATATGCAAGCTGGTGGAATCTAATAAGGCTGCTAGTTGTAACAATGTCAGTTTTCTGCTTGTGACACTGTATCACAGTTTTGCAAGACATCCCCATGGAGGAAAGCTGGGGGATGTCTCCATACTATTTCTCACAACTGCCCGTGAACCTACAATTATCTTAAAATAAAAATGAAAAACATACATTGAAAAAAATTAATGCTCACTGTGTGAAGTGTGTTTGATTTAAGGTACTTTAAGAAAGAGGCAGCTGAAGCCCAGGAGGACCCTGCTTCATTGCCTCTGTCCCCGCTCGGATCTCGGGATTCACACTCACCCTCCAGGACCAGGAACTGAGGACTGCGAGCAGCCTCCAGGCAAGGGCTGGGAGGAGCATTTCAACAAGGGGAGCCAGGCGGCTGAGGAGTGAGAATGAATCCAGGGGGAGCCCTCCAGAGAGCTGGGGTGTGCACGGGGTTCCCAGCTCACAGCTGGGCAGGCAGGCCTGGCTTCTTGCAGGGGAACAGCCCCATCTGCTCTCAGATCTTCACCATGTGGACTGCCTCTCAGGATGAGACAGAGGGAGATTTAGAGCTGGCATGCAGACATATTCACCTTATTTATAACAACCACAAAATGCCTATCAACAACAAAAAAGTATACCATGAAAAAATATTTTTAATTGATGTTTTTTGTTCTATTATAGACTCCAAACATATTAACATTTTGATTTTCCTATTTTAAGGCAAGCATGATCTTGTTAACCCTGATTTGTGTTTATCAGGACACTATAATTTTAAGAGCATCTCATGGTCAGAGACATTTGGGAGATGCTGACCAAGCCAGCCCCACAGGCCTCCACATTCTCTGAGGCCGCCTCCCGGGCCCCCTGAAGTCCCAGGGCACTTCACACCTGCTCTCCTCTGGCAGGCCATGATTGCTGCAGGAGTACTGGGCTGGGCCCATGGGTGTGAGCAAACCAAAGTTCTTCTCGCAGCTCAGTCTTGGGAGGGCAGGAGAGATGATTGACTGCAAAATGAGGTGGTGTCTGGTCTAAGCTCAAAGATCCTGCAACCCTGCTAATGAAAGTATGTCTGCCCTTGTGGAAGCTGTTGGTACCAGTGTGTGTGTGTGTGTGTGTGTGCGCGCGTGTGTGTGTGTGTGTTTTGTTTTGCTTGGGATTATGACTTTTCTTCCATGTACCATTCATAAAAGGCAGGAATCAGTGAGATCCAATGCCATTTCCCTTCATTAAGAGTTAGCCAGGCTTGATTCCTTTCCTGAGCCTCTGTCCTCTCTCCCTTGCTTAGGGGAAAACATCTCAGACCTTGCGTTCTTCTATTGATGTAAGGTACAAACAGAATGCCAACCAGAGTGGGAATCTTGCCTTGAGTGTATTAATAAAGAATTATCTGCATAAGTGCTATCAATTAAAAACTTAAAATATTTCCCAGAGGTTCTACGTCATCATATTAGAAGACAGCAATTTAAGACTGCCCTAAGGGGATGCCTGGGTGGCTCAGTAGGTTAAGTGTCTCCTTCGGCTCAGGTCATGATCCCGGGCTCCTGGGATCAAGTCCCACATCAGGCTCCCTGCTCAGTGAGGAGCCTGCTTCTCCCTCTCTCTCTGCCTACCACTCCCCCTGCTTGTGCTCACTCTCCTCTCTCTCTGACAAATAAATAAATAAAATCTTAATAAATAAGTAAATAAATAAATAAATAAAAACTGCCCTAAGGTCAACATCCTAAGCAAAAGCAACCAATCTGAGAAATAGGGAGTAACACGTACTAGAAGCTCACGGCACGTGGTGGACATGGACAGGCCTGCAGCACTCACAGCCAGTGGGTAATTAGAAGGAAAATTGCTTATCGGGAACATGATAGGTGGTAGGTTGCCGTTTATGTTCATCAAATTTAAACAGTCGGGTTAATAGAGAAATGGGGTTTCCTGTGCCTTGATATTTGCTACAAGCAACTATTTCTGCATAACTTGGATCGTGTTTTCCTTAGAGCTACCTGAGCAGTCAATTCACTACCTACTGTGCCTCACTTATTGTAATGGGGAGCGAAAAGTGGGCCCTGAAACTCCACTGTGAAGACTCTGGAACGATAGGACAGGAGACAAATAGTCTTTGTGGCAAAGAAGTTTCTCAGCCTTTGGTAGACATAACACAGGGAAATCTGAAACTCCTTTGGTCCTCTAGGACTTTGAGTTTATGGCTCAAGAGGAACTACTCCGGGAAGTTAAGGAACCCCAATTTGGGAAGATGTCAGAAGACATGCAGTTGCTTTGAGGACATTTTTCTCAGATTAGCAGGACCGGTTAGATTAGAGCACCAAAGAACTCTCTAACCCACCTGCAACTATCCTCCCTTCAAATAACACCAGTGAGGTCATTGCAACAGGGGTCAAATTTTGAAGGTCAAGGCCAGGCAGTATACCCTGCCTGAGGCATATTAGTATCAGAAGAGCAAAAGGGGTGGATTCAATCCAGATCCCTGGGGATATTAGAACCCAAAACCAGGTCAAAGGGGCAGAACTGGGGTCCTTAAACATGTAGTCAAGATTTCAAAGCCTCAAGGAGACTGACTAGATTGGAACAGTTCTGGATCAGAGTGAGAAGGTCCCGAATGAAGTCCCTAAAAGCAGCATTGCTTGTATTCATTGTAGGGTACATGGTTGCCAAGGACTGAACTTTTGTGTCCCCCCCGCCAAATTCATATGTTGAAAAGCTAACCCCCAAGGTGATGATATGAGAAGGTGGGGCCTTTGAGAGGGTGGAGCACTCAGGAATGGGATTCATGTGCTCATGGAAGAGACCCCAGAGAGCTCTCTGGTCCCTTCTACCAGGTGACGACACAAGAGGAGTCAGCCATCTGCAACTCAGAAACAGCCCCTCACCGGAACTCGACCATGGTGGCACCCTGATCTTGGACTTCCAGCCTCCAGAGCTGTAAGTGGTAAACTTGTGCTGTTTATAAGCCACCCAGTCTGTGGCACTTTGCTAGAGCAGCCGAGACTGACCAAGACGATGGGCAGGTCAGGATGACTTAAAGGCGTCACTGCAAGCAAGACAAGCCGTGAGAGCTTAGTCTAGGTCCTATGCTTTTTCTCAGAGCTGAGTAGGATCAGATGATCTGAAGTTTGTCTATTCTTTCAATAAGCATTTATATTTGCTATGTGACAGACACTGTGCTGAGCTCTGGATAAACAATAGTAAATAGGCATAAACCTTGACCTGAAGGAACTTATAATTTAGTGGCGGAGATTAAAAATGGAAAGACAATGGCAATATGGTGTTTTAAATTCCACAATAATGGAAAGTTCTGGGTAGAACTGAAGTATCTGAGAAAGGCAGTCTTGGGAGGGAGATAGAAATTTTACAGAGGAGATACTGTGTAAGCTAATAAATGCACAGAGTACCTAAAGGAGATGGTCAGGTGAACCGGTGGGGAGTGCATTTGAAGAAAAGTGTCAGCGTGCACACTAGAAGCTTCCTTAACCAGCTGCTCCTCAGCTGATGCTCTGGATTCCTGGATGCTCCATCTCCTCCCTTTGCAAACTTGCTGAAGGCACGTGCAGAGCGGGCTGCTCCACCAGCTGCCCTTGCTCCTCCTTCCCTAGCTTGTCTCGTGCTCCTCGGGGGTCGGTTTCATTTTTCCCAAATCTGTTTATGATTGTTATGCTTGTTATCAAAGCAGGTTACTTTAAGTAAATGTTATTAAAATCAACGAAATATGGGTACAGAGAGTGTAGTTTCTGTGAAAATTAAATGGTAACGTTTGAAAAAACTGGCTAAAGTTTGAGCCACCGAAATATAATGCTATTGAATTAGGTGTAGTGGAGCAGCTGTAAATTACTGGAGAAATAAAACAGTGACATTCCATTAGGATCCTATAAGCAGAATGTTGCAACAGTTTTAAACTTCTTAATTCTTTTAAAGAAATGAACACTGGAACTTGTAGATGATGCAGTATAGACGGGACTTGCGTGAGAAAGACACTATACGGAACTCCTACCAGGGCCCTAACCTAAGAAGAGGCTTTGGCTTTATATCAAAAAATTAGGGAATAAACGTTCATATGTAAGTTTAAAGTGACATAAAATATTTATGACGCCCAAATATTATTTGTGTGATTCTTTGCTTAGTTGGCTTTTTGATTAACAAACCAACCAGAGACCCCAAACCCACTGGATTGGAGAACTCCTAGGCTCCAAGGTCTAGCTCAAAGAGAGAGCATGAAAGAGAAAATCAAGTACCTCAGAGTAAGTGCAGGATTGAGTTCCTGCACTAGAGAGCTGGGAGGATGCTAGTGGGTGTGTTGGAATTGAGGGAGACCAGAGCTCTGTCGGGGACCACGGGGTATGGAGCGAGGCTGAGAGCATGCTAGCAGCACGATTTCAGGGTGGGTTTTGAGATGAGGTAGGCACCACAAAATGAAACCCCCGGGCAACCTAGCCCCCATGCACAGATCCCCTTGCCCACACTGTCCTGGGGACTGGTGAATCCAGGACCCTCTATTCTGAGAACAACCATTTCACTTTGTATTTTTTATAGGTCAGCAGCATTGTAGAGTTGTATGTAAATCGCATGGCCACAAACCAGTGTGAGGCTCATGTTCCTAGTTCTGGGGAGGGTCTTGTGCTGATAAGGAGATGGTGAGCAATGCTTTATGTCCTACAGATGCAGAGTGCTTCACAATATCCCAAATGTTTTCTACTCATCATAACACCTTAAAACACTTGTTTTTCCTCCATTGTTCTCATATTCAGTGTGTTGTTCTCATATTAAGTTTGAGAGACATGAACTATAATAAAGCACATGGGTTTAGTGTCAGCTCTGAGTTCAAGACCTGCTTCTACCACTTGGCAATTTTCTACTCTTGAAACTTACTTAAGCTCACTCACTTCTGTCTCCTCACGTCTGAAGCAGGGAGACTGATGCCCACTAGGCAGTGTTAAGGAGCAGTCTTAATTATTACCAAGACGACATTCTATCATTCATCAACCACTCTGTGCCAGCACTCTTCTAAGAACTATATGTTTACTATCCAGGAACTGTTAAACAATATAATAAAGTACTATCCCCATTTTACAGATCTGGAAACCGAGACTCATGCTGTTAAATGACTCAGTCGAGGGCACAAGCCAATAAGTTATAAGAGACAAAAGTCAAAGCAACTGTCTTTAAGAATGTAACCTCTTCACTACATGAGAAAACTGGCTCACATGCATCCAAAATGCCCCTGGTTGTGATTTCCTGTGAAGTCCCCTCCTCTGCGGACATCCCTCCTGTGTGGATGTTCACCCCTGCAGACATTCCCTTTGCTTTCTTTCATCTTGCTCTGTGTACAGGAGGTGACCAGAACCCCAATCCCTTGCCCTCCGAGAAGACAGAAATATCTATGATGGCCCCAAAATGCAGGCAGTGCACAGAAATACTAAGGCAACATAGGATCCAAAGAGAACGCGTGGTTAAAGAACACACTGATGAAGCTTAAAGTCAAGCTCATTGCCTTAGTGATTCTGTGATGTCCATGGCCACAGGCTGAATTTCTCCAGTACCAGGCTTCTGGTAGATTCTATATGGCCATTTGGCTTATGTTTCTCAGAAAGTGTCGAACTCTAACAAATACGAGCAGAACTACATGAAGGAAATGAGTTTGCTCATGTTCATCCAGCATGCTTCCTCAGCATAAATTGTTAATCTGATTCCCAGGCTAGGCCAGCCTCCTGAGAAGTAATTCTCAGAATAAGGCAAATAGTCCTTGACTGCTCAGTCTCAGGCCCCATTGGTGCACTAGCTCATTTAAACTTCATAATCGCCATGTGAGGTAGACATCACCATCATCCCTACTTTGTAAATGAAAAGGCAGACACTGAGGGCAAATAGTGACTTCCCAGCCAGTACTAGGATGCAAACTTCTATCCTAGGTCCTCTCACTACCCTTATCTATTCCTTCCCCTTCCCCAACCCTACACGACCCTTAGGAGATCACATCATTAAGCTCAGTGGAATAATTGAGTCTTTAAAATACATAATTATTGGGGCACCTGGGTGGCTCAGTTGGTTAAGCAACTGCCTTCAGCTCAGGTCATGATCCTGGAGTCCCGGGATCGAGTCCCACATTGGGCTTCCTGCTCCTCAGGGAGTCTGCTTCTCCCTCTGACCCTCCGTTCTCTCATGCTCGCTCTCTCTCTCATTATCTCTCTCTCTCTCTCTCAAATAAATAAATATCTTTAAAAAAATTTAAATGCATAATTATTAATAAATACAGTATAAAATGATATGGGGGTTTTTAAAAACTCTACTCCCTAGAGTTAGATACTGTTATAGTTTGAATTGCAGCTTTATAGACTTATAAATCTATCTAATTATCTGTTTGCCTCTGTAATACTACTTTACAATTTGCTCTTTGAAACAACACACTTCCAAATGAAACATAGTTATACAAGCCATAAGAAGTTGAGCATTGCAAAGACTCATGAAATAGCCATGAGCCCTCAACATAAGTCTCTGAACAAAAAATCCCCCACAAACTAAACACCATAGAAACAAAAACATGTCAATGGGCCCAACCTGGCAGCCCCAGTGAGCCTTGGCCTGGCCATTGTCTGAGCAGCTCCCAGACTATAACACACAGAGTGTTTTACAATTGGTGTTTTTCCACAGTAGAACCTCACTTCAAGAGTCTAAGAATTCTGAAGTGTAGCTAACTCAATGCAAATAAAAGAAAAAAAAGAAACAAAGAAAGCTCAAACTAAATTTTATCAGTTGCCAATGGCATGATGTCATGACTTACGTAGTGTTTGGTTCTCAGTGATGTCACTGCAAGTGTGAATTTAATGTAGTGACAATGTCTATCAAGAATGAGTAGAAGAGCCTTGAGGACATTATGCAATGTGAAATAAGCCAGTCACACAAAAGAATAATACTGTATGATATGAGGTACCTAGAGTAGACAAATGCATAGATACAGAAGGTAGAACGGTGGTCACCAGGGGCTGAAGGGAAGGAGGAATGGGGAGTTGTTGCTTAATAGGTATACAGTTGAGATCTTGCCATTTGCAACGACGTGAATGGAACTAGAGGGTGTTATGCTGAGCGAAATAAGTCAGTCAGAGAAAGACATGTATCATATGACCTCACTGATATGAGGAACTCTTAATCTCAGGAAACAAACTGAGGGTTGCTGGAGTGGTGGGGGCTGGGAGGGAGGGAGTAGCTGGGTGATGGACATTGGGGAGGGTATGTGCTATGGTGAGCGCTGTGAATTGTGCAAGACTGTTGAATCACAGATCTGTACCTCTGAAACAAATAATGCAATATATGTTAAGAAAAAAAAAAGAAGAAGAAGATAGCAGGAGGGGAAGAATGAAGGGGGGGAAATCGAAGGGGGAGACGAACCATGAGAGATGATGGGCTCTGAGAAACAAACTGAGGGTTCTAGAGGGGTCGGGGTGGGGGGATGGGTTAGCCTGGTGAAGGGTATTAAAGAGGGCACGTTCTGCATGGAGCACTGGGTGTTATACGCAAATAGTGAATCATGGAACACTACATCAAAAACTAATGATGTAATGTATGGTGATTAACATAACAATAAAAAATTTTTTAAAAATAGGTATGCAGTGTTAGTTTCTGCAAGATGAAAAGTTTGGGAGATTTTATGCACAACAATGTGAGTGTGCTTAACACTACTGGTCTCACACATAACAATGGTTACAATGGTAAGTTTTAAGTTATGTAGGTTTTACCACAAAGGTTTTGTTTTTAAAACAAAAAAGAATGAGCGGAAGATGAATATCCTTCATATGCTATGCTTCCCTGTATTTTCACTGTCCCATAATTAAGATCACTAGATATGCACTACTGGGTATTTACCCCAAAGATACAAATGTAGGGATCCGAAAGGGTACGTGCACCCCGATGTTTATAGCAGCAATGTCCACAATAGCCAAACTGTGGAAAGAGCCAAGATGTCCATCAACAGATGAATGGATAAAGAAGATGTGGTATATATATACAATGGAATATTATGCAGCCATCAAAAGGAATGAGATCTTGCCATTTGCAACGACGTGGATGGAACTGGAGGGTATTATGTTGAGCGAAATAAGTCAAACAGAGAAAGCCATGTATCATATGATCTCACTGATATGAGGAATTCTTAATCTCAGGAAACAAACTGAGGGTTGCTGGAGTGGGGGGTGGGTGGGAGGGATGGGGTGACTGGGTGATAGACACTGGGGAGGGTATGTGCTCTGGTAAGCGCTGTGAATTGTGCAAGACTGTTGAATCTCAGATCTGTACTTCTGAAACAAATAATGCAATATATGTTAAGAAAAAAAAAAGAAGAAGAAGAAGGTAGCGGGAGGGGAAGAATGAAGCGGGGGAAATCAGAGGGGTAGACGAACCATGAGAGACGATGGACTCTGAAAAACAAACTGAGGGTTCTAGAGGGGAGGGGCGTGGGAGGATGTGTTAGCCTGGTGGTGGGTATTGAGGAGGGCACATTCTGCATGGAGCACTGGGTGTTATGCACAAACAATGAATCATGGAACACTTAAAAAAAAAAAAAAAAAGATCACGAGATAGCCCTGTTTGCTTAGGACAGTCTCAGTTCACTCTTATTGTCCTTGTACAATTACTCACGGTGTCCTTTTCACTCTTCAAAGTGTCATGGGTGATAATCATTATGCTCATCTTATCCAGTATGCCTTTGGTAGCAAAGAACAACCAGAGAACTTAAAGCTAGTGAGCACCTCGTGCATATCATTAGCATCCGCATTCATTCATTTACTCCTTCATTCATTCACATCAGAAGGACCTCTGTGTACCTTGTACCTGTTACCACTCTGGGCCCTACGTTTGTGTTCAGGTGACTATCTTCCGAGATAACCTATGGGTTCCTCAAGGGCAGGACTGATATCTAATTCATCTAGTGTCCCCAGATCCCCAGCCCAGGGCCTGACACATATCAGGTTCCCAGCAGATGTCTGCTGAATTGCAAAATGTCCTGGTTCCAGTGAAAGAGGACTGGCTCTCATTAGTGTTGAACCCTCAGAACGGCCTTTCCCCTCTGCCCTCGGGGATGGCCCCTTGGATGGGCAGACAGGGAGAGCAAGGGCCTCAGCTAAATTTCTCTCTCACGGGTTACCCACTTCCAAGTGCCTTGTATGGTCTCTATCTTTCCTGATGATGCTGTCTATGTTTTATTTTTTAAACAAACTTAGAAACATTTCCATCAGTCCTGAAAGAGATGCTCACAGTAAGCCAAAAAATGCTTGATAAAGCTTGTCCATGAGCCCCTAATATAAGTTACTCATTTAAATATCAGAGCTTTGAAACTCTGGTGCAATGGCTCAGCCAGCTGGGCTAATTAGCTCAGTTCAGTGGCAGGTTTTGCAAATCTGGTCTTGGTTTCCTCTTTCCAAGGCACGAATGGAGCATGCCCTCAAGGTGAGATTCAGGGAGTCACCTCCTCAGATGCTGCACATCTGTCTCCAAGTGGGGGTTGAATTACATCCTTGCTTGAGTATTGTTTGGCTCTCCTCTGATCTCTAATGACCTGTGGTCAATTAGGAACTCAGGGATGGCATCTCTATCTTCCAAGTTGCTTAAGATCTCTGATTCCAGGAAAGCATGGAGCTTAGCATGCTCCAATCCTCTGCTCACTTTCTCCTCCCCCTCCTCCTCTTCAGCACACTAGATTTGGGGGCTCAAGACCCCAGGGCAATGAGAGGAGAGGCCTAGAGAGGAGTGCTAAGTTAATGTTAATGAACCAGCAGGTTCAGATAGGAATGTCTTTTAGGGATTTCAGAATTGTTTTGATAAATTAAGCCCAACATCTGGATGGCATTTGGATTAAGAACCATCAAGAGCTACCTATTTATCCCTTGGCCAATCTTGCCCAGAGTGCATCCTTTTTATTGGTCTTTTCAAAACAACTTTGATTTTATTTATCCTCTCTAGTGTATTTTTTTCTTATTTTATTACTTTCTGTTCTCATCTTATGTTCTTCCTTCTATAAATGTTCTTAACGTCTTAATACACATCTTAGCTGTTAATTTATAACTTTCTGGGGAACATTTTTTTTCCCTGCTGATTGTCAGATTCATTAGGGTTCTTCTTTTGACACAGTGCCATGATGTGTCCTGTGTGTAATTGGCTAATGACTAAATGAGGCAATTATCTGTCAAGGGGGTTCTATTTAAGGAAGGAGACAAGAAAGTACATGGTAAGTGTTCAGTTAATAACACAGTAAAAGTGACTCTAAGATTTCAGAGGAATGCTTATCAGTGACAGTTCCAAGGAGGAGGGGGTACCAAAAAGTCAGTCCCTGTAGGACAGGCTGAATCTGAATGGACTCAGAGGAGTTGGAGGGAAGGCCGGCAGAGGCACCTTCAAAACCCACCATGATCCAGAGGAAGACCTCTCCCAAGGTGAGGAGACCGTGAGGCAAATGGCCTGGGGAAGGAGCCAAGACCACAGTGCCGAGGACCCAGTTGTGGGCATAGGGCATGCTGACCCCTGAGAGCGATGTGTGCATGCAGTGAGGCATCCTGGAACCCTCGGATCAGCAGCACCATGAGCAGAGTGAGGTTAGAGAGAGACAGCTTGACGTGGAGACACTGGAAGCAGGGGGAACAGCAGGGAAGGAACTGTGGGCAAGATCACGAGTAAGATGACAATGGGAGGATGTGGACTGGGTGACTTTCCACCTGAGCTTCTAGACGCGGGAGGGGTAGGGAGTGCAAGCATGTTTCATGTATGCAGCTCATCTGGTTCAGACACAGATGGGTGCATTTAACAAAGAATCTTCATGACAAAGTTATGAGTCCAACCTTAGACAGGAGACAGCGGTGAGGCCACACAGCGAGTGGCACCCAGGGGGGCTACATCCTAGGCTTCTACCACATCCCACCTCCTTTCCAGACCTTCACCCAGGTCGCTTTTGATCCTATCCCCTTACTTCCTCCAGAACACTTATCATGAGCTGCAATTCTTTTCTTTGCCCACTAGCTTGTTGTCTCTCTGTCTCCACTACAATATGGCTAACCAAGAGCTCTCCTCTGAACCCCCAGCCCCGATGACATAATAATACCCCTGGCATAGAAGGGGCTGCATGCATGTTGGTTGAAATGAAACAACACGCCTTCACCCCGGCATATTCATCTGTCACTTAGGAGCCAGGGTGTCACTCTCAAGGGAAGCTGCAGTGGGGTAGAGGCCTGGACCGTTCTACAATCAGCCCCACATGGATTCCAACACAGCAGCTCCAGGGGACCCAGCTCCTACCTCGAAAAGTGGGAATCCTAACTTACAAGGCTATTGTGACAATAAGACAAAGCATATGAAGTGCCAGGCCCGGCACAGATGGTCAGTGAACAATTGCTACTATGACCATACCTGATGACCTCACAAGGTGCTTTGTCTGTTTTGTTGTTTTGTTCTTTTTATTCAATTTTTCTAAAAGGAAAGTGACCCGGGTCACTCAGGACATCGGGGCTGATGACCTCAGGGATACTAGAGGGGAAGGGAGTGGAGGGGCCTGGGTTCCCTGAAGCCCCTGGCTGAGAGGAATTACGCCTCCTGCCTTGGGAGAACTTTGTCCAAGGCTGCAGGAAACACTCCTGTGACACCCCAGCTCTCCCAGGCAGGGGGTGAGGAGTTTTAAGGTTATAAAGGAGTAGGTTTAGACCTTGGAGAGGTTCTTATGTTTTTCAGACCTGCTCCGATAGTATGAGTCAAAATTTCCCATTAAGAGCTTAATAGTCATTACTTAGGAGAGAATATGTAGGAAAAGGAGAATTTGTGTCTCATACCTACTTAACAAGATCCCTAACTTCCTAAAAGTTTACCCCCACCCTCAGCCTCTAGGAAACACTCTCTCTTCTTGATTCTGCAGTTTCATTTTTCCCTCGTTGTCCTCCCCCTCCTCTGGGGTCTGTCTCAGGCTCTTTGTGGGTCCACCTTCCTCTACCCCCAATAAGCACTGGGTTCCTGTCCACACTCTTTCTGATTTCTTTCTCCAGGTGTACCCCCATGCCTATAGCATCATCTACTTGCCCAGAATGATCAACATGCCCCCTCCCCTTGTCCCACCTCTCTGCTTCAGACCCATATGCCTGACCATCTGTATAGCCTCTCCATTTGGTGGCTCCAAGCATCTCAAGCTCAACATGCTCCATGCCCTAAATCTGCTCATCATTTTTCTCTGAAGGCCCCTCTCCAGGTTCTCCGGCTCAGTGCAGGGCTTCCCCACTCCCCAGGGGAAGACAGCATCCAGGAGCTCAGACTTGGCCTTTCCATTCCCAGACCACACACAGTCAGTCACCTGGTCTGGAGGATTTCACCTCTGTCTGCCACTCTTCTCCATCTTCTCCACACCCCTCCCCATTCAGGCCCCACTACCTTTGTCCTGGTATCTGAAGAGCCTCTAACTCAGTGTCCCAGCCACAGGTTGGCCCCTCCCATCTGTTCTTCATGCTGCCATCAGCACCATCTTTCCAAAGGCACCAAATGCAAACCAGATGGATTGCATACCACCCCCCCCAATTAGAGTCCTGTAGGACTCCATTTCAATAAATTTCAGTTAAGGTCAAGAAAGTGGCTACCCCTGGAGGTGGGGCAGGAATGACTGTGAGGGGCAGGAGGGAGTCCTGTGCAGATCTGGAAATGTTCTATATTATGATCCAGGTGATGGTTATCTGGGTGGATAAATAGATCAACAGTCATCAAGCATGAACTGAACATTTGACACTTCACTATATGTTAATGATATGTCAAAAAATAAACACAGAAAATTGATAAGTCTATACAATCTATTGAAAAGGGAAAAAATTTAAAAACCTGTCAGGGCTTTCAAATCTCTTTTAGGATGAAACCAAATATTTCAACGTAGCCTATGTTTATGATGTTCATTTATCTTGGCTGGTCTGGCACAGTCTTGGCTTATGCCTAAGGTCCCGCTATAATTATTAGCATGCCCCAATTTGTATGATCAATTATATGGCCACCTCTCTCCTGCCTCTAGGCTTCACCCTTGCTGTTCTCTTTTACGCAGTTAACAACTCATTCCTCAGATCCCAGCTAAAACATCACTTTCTCTGAAAAGTTCTCTTACTTAGCTGCAAATCAGTCTGAGGATGTTGACTACACCAAGAGTAACCTGTATTTCTTCCACCCCACCCAAGTCAGTTGGCAAATTAGGATGGCAATATTACCATCCTTGTAGTTTTGACATCTATTCAAATGTATTCATCTTCTTCTAACACAAGATCAGGAGGTATTAACCTCTCATTTTATAGGTGAGGGAACTGGGATTCAAAGATACTAACTAGCTCCCCCAAAGTCAACCTGTTAATTATTGCCGGAACCAGGACCAGAACCCACGAGAACTCTGATTCAGGGTCAGGATTCCATAAGTTACTGTAGTGACTAGACTTTTCGGTGGAGTTTTGGGGATACAGTTCTGAATATAATTTCCAATTCCTTGGGACTAACACGACAATTCAGAAAGCATAGAAGATTTAATTTAATGTCTTTGATCCCATCGACCATCCTGGAAGCTTACCTTATCAAAAAACCCTTGAGTGAATAAAACTCTTAGCTGAAGCTTTAGGTCCTAGGCCTTCCCCATTGGGGTACAGTCTAGAAGTTAAAAGTGTCTATTTATTACTAAGTGTGCATTCATCCAGTGCCGGTCCATCAACACAGGAGGTTAGACCGCCCATACACTGGCATCCTGTGCAAATACAGACCACTAGAAGGGCAGGAAGCTGGGTCTCGGGTCACACTGTCCAGACTAGTCCCAGCTCCATCCCTCCCAAATGTGTGTGACCTTGGGAAAGCTATCTAACCTCTTTAGACCTGAGTTTCTCATCTGAAAATCTGGGGAATATAAGCCCCTACTTCATAAGACTGTTTAAATGACTGAATACGACAATCCGTTCAAAATGTGTAACATGTAGTGAGTACTAGTAAGTCCCAATTCTTCCTCTTCTGCCCTCCCTCCCCCTTCTCCTACCCCTCCCCTTCCTCCTCCTTTTCTCCTTTTCTTCTTCCTCTTCCTCTCCTTCTTAATGATAATCTAAATAATATAACCACATCTTTTTAGGATGAAGATTCTTTTCTATCAGCTGCAGGAAAGCCACAATGTGTGAGCCATAAAGTAGTGGGCATAGGAGATGAGGTCATGTTTATATTATATCATCCATTTGAGCTATCTTACTGCTTGAGATGTTCTTAGGCCAGGCTTCAGTTTTTTACATCCTTTCTAGAAGGTGGGTACTAGAACTAAAACATCTAGGTGTGTTTGTCCAGAGCAGAAAAGACAACCCCACCACCCACCTGCCCAGGAGCCACACTAGTCTTCCTGTAGAGTAGCCTCAAAGAGCATGCTTTGGGGCCACAAGATCATTGGTTGGCTCATAATGAGCCTTTCAAAAACCTATTTAATAATATGAATTATTCTGGGACACCTGGGTGGCTCAGTCAGTCAAGCGTCTGCCTTCAGCTCAAGTCATGATCCCAGGGTCCTGGGATCAGGTCCTGCATTGGGCTCCTTGCTTGGCTCCTTGCTTGGCTAAGCAAGGAGGCTGCTTCTCTCTCTGCCTGCCTCTGTCTCTCTCCCTCTGACAAATAAATAAATAAAATCTTAAAAGATAATAATATGAATTATCCCAAAATCCCAAGTAGAGGGCAAGGCTACAGGGGTCAGGTTATGCTAGCAAACCATCTTCTGACAAGGAGAAGTTCAAAAGCAGTTCCTCTGGCAAATATTTGTCTGATTTGGGCTGTTACCACAAATCTTGCTTTGTTTATCTGGAGATCACATAGTCTTTCAAGTTTACATCTAACTGGCAGCTGCAGGCCCTGGCAACCACACAGCTGGGCAGATGTTAGAAATCTGAGCTGAGTTGTAGCAGCTGAAATGTCCAAGTGGGTTCCCCAGAGCCACGGTCTGGGAGAGAAGTAGGCAAATGGCTTTGGGGACTCCATCCTTCTCTGCCCAGTCTCTGGTGAATAGCTCCATTGTTGCCCACTATGACTGGACTGCAGTCACCTTCTACACATGAAGGTCATATCATTGACCACCTGCAGGACAGCAGGCCCCAGAGCTATTTTGCTGGCAAGTGGGTGGAGCTTTTGAGTCAGTGTCATCATTAAGACAACATTTTGCAATCTTTCTGGCCAAAAACCAATAGATCTGAGTTTCTGACCTATATTATTTTCCTTCTCTTTTTAAAGAAATTCCTTTAACATTTTTTTTTTGCAGAGCAAGTCTACTCTCAGTTTTTGTCTGAAAGTCTTTATTTCTCCTTCACTTTGGGGGGATAATTTTGTAGGGCACAGAATTCTAGGTTGGTGAGGTTTTTCTCTCAACACTTCAAATAATTCACATCCCTCTCTTCTTACTTGCATGGTTTCTGATGGGAAGTCAGATATAATGTTATCTTTGTCCATCTGTAATAAAGTGATTTTTCCTCTGGCTTCCTTCAGGATTTTTTCTTTGTCTTTTACTGTCCATAGTTTGAAAATGATATGTCTAGGTGTAGGGTTTTTTGAGGTGGTTTTTTTTTTTTCTGAGGGAGGGGTTTTGTGTTTTTGTTGTTATTGTTGTTGTTTTAGCATTTATTCTGTCCAGTGTTTTATGAAATTCTTGGATCTGTGGTTTGGTATCTAATGTTAATTTGGGAAAATCTTTTTTATTATTATTTCTTTTATTATTATTTCTTCTCTTTCTTCTCCTTCTCACATTCCCATTAAGCATGTATTATACCTTTTTGTAGATGTCCCACAACCTTTGGATATTCCATTCTGAGTTTGTTTTTTTTTTAGCCTTTATTCTCTTTGTTTTTTGGGGGGAAGGGGGCTGGGTTTTGTGTGGGTGTTTTTTTGTTTTGTTTTGTTTTGAGGATTCTACTCTATATCCTCTATCACAGAGATTCTTTCCTCAGTCATGTCCAGTCTCCTAATAAATCTATCACAAACATTCTTCATGTCTGTTACAGCATTTTTGATCTCTAGTCTTTCTTTTGGATTCTTTCTTAGGATTTCCACCTCTCTGCTTACATTGCCCATCTGTTCTTGCATGCTATCTACTCTATCCACTAAAGCCTTTGGAATACTAATCACAATTGTTTTAAATTCCCACTCTGATAATTCGAACATCATGGTCATGTTTGATTCTATTGTCAGGACCTCCTAAGCATCCTATAGTCCTATGATTAGGTGTCTGCCTTTTAGTAAGCCTATGCCTCTGGACTATGAACTTCACAAGTGTTTCTCTGTGTTTTTATCCACTTAGGTGGGACAAGATGGCTAGAGTGGGCTGGAGTTCAGTATTTCTCTTCCCCGGGTCAGTTCGGTTTGGTAATATCTCAGCAGGTTAGGCCCTGGTTAATTGTTTCCCCTGAGGTCAAACCTTGTTAAGAGCAGAGTGCTCTGGTTCCTTTTCCTCTTCTCCTGCCAGAAGCATGAGGGAATTTTTCTCTGATATTTATAGTGGGCACCTGGTCAAGTTCCTGGAGGCAAATCTCACATTATTGTGGAAGCCCCATTATGACTGGTCCCCCTAAAATTTTTAACTCACAGACTTCTATGCTCTGAGCCTCTAGCAATTCAGCTAAGTTCCGATTTTCGTACCCCACCACTGGCTCCCAAGGCAGTTTCCTCTTGTGAGTCTTTGGTAAGCTGTGACTCCCTGTATTTGCCTGTCTTTCCAATCTTAGAAGCTGTGGTTTGTCCTGTGTCCTGCCCTCTCTTATAGATCTAAGAAGAGTTGCTGAATTTTCAGTCTATTCAGCATCTTTTCCCTCTATCTATTATTGATTTAAACAAATACCTTGAGGGAAAAACCACCAAGTGTTGGGCTGATTTTATGTGGTTCACTCCTCTCACGAATTTCTGCCACTTAATTCCTAGCTATGTTGGTATCTCTTCAATGTCTTCAAAAGATGTTTATTTTGCATTATATCTGGATTTTTAAATTTTTCTTGGCAGAAGTGTCAGTCTACTTTAAGCTACTCTATTTTGGTCAGACTTAGAAATCCCTCTAATTTTCATTTTATGAGAGACAGACTAACATACATCAACAACTGTAGATTTAGAAAGATCTGTGATTCATTTCTGGCTCTGCCACTTACTAATTTTGAGAACTTGAACCTGTTTACTTAACCTCTTAGTGATCAAATTTACAAAGTCCTATAATTGTTGGAGCTAACGTTTTAATGGAAGGGGGAAGTAATAAGAATAAATAACTTAATACATTACAAAATCTGATCAATGCTGTGAAGAGATGACAATTATGCATCATTGGCATACAAATAGTATTTAATGATGTGGGAATAGACAGCACCCATTATAGAAACAGGTCAAAGAAGAGAAGAAATTCCAAAATGCAGTTCTGAAAAACAACACCAGCATGGTAGAATTAGGTAGAGAAAGAGAGCTGCAAATAGGTAGTAGGTGAACAATTGTAGAGATGTGGCATGACAGAAGCTGGCAACATCTAGAGGTAGACAAAGAAGTAGACAGTCCTGTCAAATACTGCTATGATATAAAGTAAGACAAGGGCAAAATATTACTTATTGGATTTGACACTGTGAAAACTGTTGGAAGCTTCAAATGAGCAGAGATTTTTGTAGACAAAACCAGATAGAGAGGAGTGGAAGAATGAATTAGTGGTAAAGAAAGGGAGATGTCCCATTGAGACAACTTTTGCAAGAAGTCCAGCCTAGAAGAGGGGCAGGATGGGGAGCTGTGCTTACAAAATCTCAGCAGAGTGTTTCTCAAGACCGCCCCCACTCCATCTCATAAACTGTAGAGAACCACAAACTCAGTGCTGGTCTTGTCTTTTCCTCAGCTTTTCTGATGAGCTCTTTCTTTTGTTGTCTGTTCATATGGCTTCTCTCTCTCTCCTTTCCTTTTTATTGGTGGTATAACTAATATTATCTGGTTCAGTCTTCTCAATTTTTTTTTAAAGATTTTCTTTATTAATTTATTTGAGAGAGAGAATGAGACAGAGAGAGAGAGAGCATGAGACGGGGGAGGGTCAGAGGGGGAAGCAGACTCCCTGCTGAGCAGGGAGCCCGATGCGGGACTCGATCCTGGGACTCCAGGATCATGACCTGAGCTGAAGGCAGTCGCTTAACCAACTGAGCCACCCAGGCGCCCAGTCTTCTCAGTTTTTAATGCAAGTTGTGTTCTTTCTCATTTTTTTAAAACAATATTTCAGACTATGGTTACTTTAGATAAATTAGTAGGGAGTTAATATCTTCTATTTATTTACACTTTTCAAAACAGTACAAAAATCTGTCTTAAAACAATGTAGTCAAATTGCAGAGTTTCTATAACAGATTCAAAAGACAGATTGCAAGCAAAGCAACATGGTAGAGTAGAAAAATCTACAGGATTCTGAGCCAGAAAAATTCCAAGTTCAAGTCCAAATCTGTGTCATCTGGGGCAATTTATTAATCTTAATTTTATAGATTTTATAGAGAGGGATTTATATAGTTTATCCATATATAGATTACATATAAACTACAGATTTATATATGTAAATTATATAAATCTATAATTTTAAATATATCTTTAATTCATTTCATCTTTAATTGTATATTCATCTATATGTATATATCATTTAATCTTTAATTATATATTCATCTTTGCATATATCTAGATATCTATATCTATACAACTGTCCTTAGTAATCTATTGAGAATCCTTGATTAGATATTCAAATACTGGCCATACAATAAATTGTTCCTTTTTTCTTTTTTCCTCACAGCCATCTCTTTAACCAGCGATACAGCTTTTAAAAAGATGTACCCTTCTTTCTTCCTTTTCCAAGGTTCTCTTGTTCCTAACAGTTGCCTGTTCTTATTGGCACCTCATCTTGCCTATCTGCTAGGCATCATTCAATTCAGTGCAATCAATTAAAAAAAAAAATTTGTTTTGCAACTTCCTGGGTCACACACCAGGTTTTTTCTGACACTCATCTTTCATTTCATAGGCTGTTTCCTGAGCCTGCTACTTATTTATCGCTACTGTTAAAATTATGTTAATAACCATTTTAAAGAACCAGTCTTCCTTCCTCACACACTTAATTCTTACTTCTGTTTCCTGATTCCCAACCAATCTCTGCCATATCACTGCATTTTCATATTATCGTCTGCATCCCTTGCTGTTTGGTCTGCATTTTTTAGATTTAAAATATTCTGCCTTCTTTCAAGTCCTGTCTTCGAGGCTGGCTACATAATTCGTGAGGCCCAGAGCAAAATGAAAATAAGGTACTCTTCTTCAAAAAACAGGGAAAGGAGTGGAGTTACAAATGTAAAACTATAAAGGTTTTCCTATAATAACATTTTATTATGCATAAAATGTAATGAGACAATAGTGATATTATTTAATCACAGTATAACATAAAAAGAACAGGGATCCCTCCACGCTGTCCCGAGGCGGAGCCATCGCTGTTTCTACTGCTGCCACTACTGTCGCGGCTGCCAGTGTGGACCCAGATCCCAGAAATGACCGTCCTTCCAAGGTCATGAAGTGCCTGAGATTGCTGGATGGCCTGACCCAAGATGCACCTGCTGCCGCCTGGCGCATCTCCCGCGTCCCATCCGACTTCACTTACAAAACACAAATCCAAGGATGAAGTTGTGAAGAATTTCAAGATGTCCACAGCAGAACGATAAACCAAGTGTGGGCACTTCTGCCAAGGGGACTCCAGGCGACTGCCCCTGTTGTAGGTGCTTGGGACCGAGCAGCCCCCGCCCCTCCCCCTTCTCCCGTCTAAGCCACGGCTGCGGGCTCCCTGGGTGCTGGGAGAATCTAGCTGCGGCATGCCTGCGATGGACACACACTGGATGAGCATACCTTTCTTTCTTCCTCACTTTCAAATTAATTAAGAGAGGCTCAGGACCCGTGTTTTCAAGGTTTGCATGTCAACATAGGCTCTATTTAGCAATGCAAACTTTGAGTTTGTAAGATTTGTTTCCTATACCTCAGTTTACATATATAAAACGAAGATTTATTTGGTTGTCAAAAAAGTGAGAGGTCATGAATGAACCTCCTGATTTCTCATTTAAATCCATATCTTTACAGGTGCTTATTTCTTTCCAGCTATCAAGTGGGAAGCTTCACAGAGAAATCATCTTGATTTGAATCCAGATGGATGAAAACCAGTTTCCCAAGTGCACCAGGAGGGGAAAGAACATTTTCAGGCAGCCTGTATGTATGAACACGAAGTGAAAATTTAGGACATTCGGCAGGAACTGTAATAGGAAATTTGGAGCAGGTGGCAGAGGGACAAGAAGGAAGCAATACAAGTCACAGGACTTTTCAGCCTCATGAGGAATTTTGGACTGGATCTTGGGAGGAGGTCTTAGAAAGACTTTTAAACAGATGAATGGCATGGGCAGTTAGTGTTGTTGAGCATTTTTTTTAAATATATATACCTATTGGCTATTCATATGCCTTCTTTAGAGAAATGTCCTTATCCCATTTCTTAATCAGGTTATTTGGGTTTTTTTGTTTTGTTTTATTTTTTTATTTTTGTTTTGTTTTGTTTTTCACTTTATCAGGTATATAGTTTGTAAGAATTTTCTTCATGATTTAGTCTTAGTAGATTGTATGTTTTTAGGAATTTATCCATTTCTTCTACGTTGTCCATTTTATTGCCTATATTCATTCAGAGTAGGCTTTTATGATCCTTTTTATTTCTGGCATCAGTTATAATGCCTCCTATTTCTTTTTTTTAATATTTCCTTTATTTATTTGAGAGAGAGTGAGTGAGCAGGGAGGAGGCTAAGAAGGAGGGAGAGGGAAAGGGAGAGAATCCCAAGCAGACTCCATGCTGAGTGTGAAGCCTGACTCAGGGCTTGATCCCAAAACCCTGAGATCATGACCTGAGCCAAAACCAAGGGTCGGACACTGAACTGACTGAGCCCCCATGTAATGCCTCCTATTTCATTTCTGAAATTATTTGAGTATTTTCTGTTTTTTTCTTAGTCTAGTTAAGCATTTGTCAATTTTGTTTATCTTTGTAAAACACCAGCTTTTTGTTTTGTTGAGACTTTTTGGTTGCTTTGTTTTAACTTCAGACTACCTTCTGCACATATACCAATTTTTCCAAATTCAGCATTGGATTCCTTCTGACCCTGGATACTCTGTGCCTCCAAATGTTTCCCTTTCCTCCTCCTTAAAGTAACCAGTACTTTGGAGTTCAAACTTAGGGACAGAGCTGTAGACTGAACAGGAGGCCCATCAAATTTGTCAAGGCCCATTAGAGTGTTTCTCTCTGAAACATCAACTCTAGCAACATAAAGTCTACCTATGATAATTGGGCTCCTTCTGGCCAATTATCCAACTCCACCAAACTGGGAGTTTGTGAGGAAAGTGGTAGAATCTCCCAAGGTTCTATGTTCGGGCTTTAGTGGCCACTTTCTCACTGTAAATTCCCAGGGTTTGGTGTGTCCTTTCTGGTCCCTGCCTGACCATATGCCAGATCCTCTCTGCTGTGAGTAATCAGCTGGAAGATCTGCTTCTGCTTGAGGCACAGATTCCTTGGACTAATAATCATGTGCAGCAGCTTCTAGATTCCAGTGAGAAAGGCAGTTACCTCTCACTCTGCCAGATGGGAAGCAGGAGGATTCATTCTGCAAGCATTTACTGAAGGGCGTGAAGAAAAAGATGTGCTTTGGAATTACACTAACTCAGGACCCACCACTTTTTAATTATGACTCTGGGCAAAATTTTCAGTTTCTTTAAACCATGGATTTTTGTTTTGTTTTGTTTTTTCATTTGCAAGATGTGAATAATATTTTTCTTCTGGCATCATACAAAGGTTAAGTATAATGCATATAGGAATTCCTAGCAGAGAGCCTGGCACATGGATGAGATAAATGGCAGCTGCTCTTTTTTATGCAAAGAAATAAACAAATGATTAACAAGGAATGTTAAGAATCACATTGTCTAGTCTTCACACTATTTTTTCCTCACACAAGAACACTGAGTCCTCTAATCTCTATACATTCTAATTACTAAAAATATTTTTTTCTGGTTTTCTTCTTATTGTGCATATTGAATTTTTTTTTTTTGCAATAAAAAGCTCCGACTTGGTAACCTGAATCATGTTGGTTTCTCAATTCAAGCATAACTGGGAAGACCTGCAAAGATCATTTTGTATTTTTCCCATTCATGGAGAATGGGAATGTGATAACTTGGAGCAAGGATGATGGTCCAGTGTTGCAGGGAGAGGTGATTTTGACTACAATTTGGTGGACTCTCAATAGATTGGCCTATAGTACATGAACTAGAAAGACAAGGATTCAAAAAAACAAGAAGAGCTTTTTCACTAAAAAACCAGGTGAGGGGCGTCTGGGTGGTTCAGTTGGTTAAGCGTCTGACTCTTGATTTTGGCTCAGGTCATGATCTTGGGGTCCTGGGATAGAGCTTCATGACGGGCTCCACACTTTGCAGGGAGTCTGCTGGAGATTCTCTCTCTCTGTCTCCCTCTGCCCTTCCACCCCCACTGTGCTCACACTTGCACACACAAGCTCTCTCTCCCTCTCTCAAATAAATAAATATTAAAAAAAAAAAA
The DNA here is from genome assembly GCF_002201575.2 of Neomonachus schauinslandi. NCBI lineage: Eukaryota > Metazoa > Chordata > Mammalia > Carnivora > Phocidae > Neomonachus > Neomonachus schauinslandi. The sequence continues at coordinate 116,460,549 of NC_058408.1, forward strand.
GTGAGAATTGGATGTTGAGGGCAAACCCTCCCTGGGGTCCAACATAATACAGTGTTGCATGAGTAGTGGTCAGAAGTACTCTTGCCAAATGAGATATTGTTGAGGCATACTGGAACATCAGAAAAAGTATGAAAGAATTTGAAATGGAAAATAGACAGGATTACTCACTGCCCTGTACAGTGAACACTTCTAAGTTATCCCTGCTTTTCACTGCCTTTGAGCTGTTTTACAACTCTGTAAATTGTGGAAAATGGATAATGATGAAAATGACTCTTGTTTATAGAAATAGAAACTAATTGTGTTCAATGGAATGTAATTATTGCCCTGGGGATATGCCATTTTTACAACTAAGTTAATTTCAACATCTTTTCTCTGCCTATGCATGCGTGATACTTTGAATCCACCTGTGAACCACTTGAAAGAAACATCTGACTAATCACATTATTATTATTAGGGCAACATTATTATAATAAATTATTATATTACATTATCAATGAGTAAAGTACAACACTTGACAAGTGCTATTTTTATACCTATATGGGAGATATAGTTATATCCTCTTGAAAAAATAATATTTTAACAGTTTGGGATATCATCTGAAATGCGCAGTGGACTCACCTGACAGAGGCAGGTCAAATGTGTTGCCAGAGAAGTACACAGCAGATAAGTTATTCCTAATTGGTGGCATCAATGATTAAGAATTTTGCCTGACCATCTGGTCATCTCCCTAAATGGATTAGTGGCTAGAGATCTACTCTGGGTTGACAGAGAATCTGGTTTGTTATTCTTTTGTTTGTCATTATGCCTATTTTAACTCAAGTGAACTAAGAATGGCATGGTCACCAGGTAGAAGTACAGCTCTCTGAGATATAGTAGAAATCAATTGTAACTCTACCAAGGAGAGTCATGGGGTCAGAGTGTCCCATCCAAGACTGAGAAAGGGTCTGTGAGGTTCCCACTAGAGCCTGAGATTCAAAAGTGGACTAGGAGTGGGTAGATGAAAGACAGTGTCCCTGGTAGAGGAAGCAGCATGCGAGACGAGGAATCAGGGGCTCTATGTGGTTCCAACTTAGCCATTCTTTTGCCATAACCATGACTGAGCATTCTATGCTATGTCCACACAGGTGCTTGAAGAAATGAAAATCAATAAGGACCATCTACATGACAATGGCCATGTAAATACTGTTTCTAACAGAATGCATAGGTTTTAGGGCAAAGGTCTCAATCCCTGGGCCACTGCAAAGAGACTGTCTCTGTGGATGGACCTGAAATTGGAAGGAGAGGTCTATCTATCTCCAAATTCACCAAGTTATTCTGCCTTCAAATCTTCCAGGATATGCTGGCAAGTGGTTCAAAAGTAAATACATCTGATTTTTTTTTTTAGCAATGTTACATATTTTCTGTCTCAAAGTGCACACCACCACAGTCCTGAGCTCCATGCCCAACATTCCCTAGAGCAGACATCTGGCTAGGAGGACCCAGGGAATCTCAAAAGAAGATGTCCACAGCCAGGAGCCTGTGACCCTGGGCACCCCTTGGAGTATCCCCAAACAGTAAGAGGGAAAATCTCTCTTGGTGACATGGGCATGTGCTAATGGCATGTGGAAGACTAGAGGGTGTAAAGGAGAAGACTCCAGCCTCTCCTGAGTGGCTGCTTTCTTCTCTGGCCACTGTGGACCTCCAATGGCTTTTCTTATCCTTTTAGGACACAGAAACACACAATAGTGCTGTTCTTTCCCTTCTACTCACTCTCTGTCTCTCCAAGCCATCCCATGCTTGTTCTCACGCCTTGTGGAACACTTAAAAGTCTGGGCATTTTCACTTCCCTTCTCTGGCTCCCTCCTCCATCTTTCCCACAAGAGAGGGGAAAGTAGGCGGCACACTCATTTTCTTCTTTACACGGATTCTCTCTAGTGATGCATGCCTGCAAGAAAAGCAGGGGGAAGATTCAGACACTTACACAGATCATTCAGGTCTGAAACCCCTGGTTTGTTTTCTGTTGGGAAAACACAAGCATCTAATTCCTCCTATTTCATGTTGCCTGATTTTGAAACAGAAAAATCTAGAGCTGTAAAGGATATACAAGATTACCTTTTAAACTACCGCAATCCCCATGTTATAGATGAAGAGATTAAATTGAGACCAGGGAGGATAAAGGACTCCCCTTTCCACCCCATTATGGGCTGAATTGTGTCCCTCTCCCAAAACTTGTATGTTGAAGCCCTAACCCCCAGTACTTCAGAATGCAACCTTATTTGGAGATAGTTTTTGCAGTGGTGATTAAGTTAAAATGAGGTCATTAGAGTGGGCCCTAATCCAGGATGACTTGTGTCCTCGTAAAAAGGGGAAATTTGGACACAGCATAGAAGGAAGTCCTTGTGAAGACGCAGGGAGAAGGCAGCCATCGACAAACCAAGGCAGAGGCCTCAGAAGAAAGCAAACCTGCTGACATCTAAATCTCAGACTTCCAAGCCTCCAGGACCATGAGAAAGTTCATTTCTGCTGTGTGAGCCACCCAATCTGTGCCACTTTGTTACAGCAGTGCTAGCAAACTAATACACCCCTAACTTACACTGCAAGAGGTAGCAGGTAGAGAGGCCCCTGGGCCTGCCTCATTCTCTCTTCTGTCCCTTGCCCAAGGCTTCTGCCCACTGTCTCATTCTCACCTTGATGGGTTTCTCTCCTCCCCTAGGGGAACACCCAGCACATTTGGACCCTGAAGGATGAGTATGCAGTTATGTCGGTAGAGAAAGGGAATGAGAAGATATGTAATGGGAAGGAAACAGCACCAGAAACATTGTGGGGGGGACGGTCGGCCTGGACAGTGGGGTCACTAGAAGCAGGTGGGAGAGATGTAAGGAAAAGTCAGGGATAGTCCAGAGACCAGGGTGGAAGAGCAAGCAGGGCTGGGCCCTGGTGCTTCTGCTCTCCCAGCTAAAGATCTCCCACTTTATCCTACACACAATGGGGGCCCCGAAAGATTCTAGAGAGGGAGTAGTATGGTCAGATTTAATCTCTGACAATTTGTTCTGGCAACCGAGAAGACCTGTATGGTTGGAAAGAGACCAGAAGCAGAAAGCCTACTCCACTGGAGACTGCTCCAGTGGTCCCTGTGAATAATGATGGCATTCTACATGCCTGGGCACACCCCGTGAACAATGAGCTGGGATGACCCATGTCACCTTTCCTACTTCTCTGCTACCCCCAGAGCAGCACGGGAGGGCTTCAAGGGAGGACAGGTGTGTCCTGCAGCCACTCAGATAGGAGGGGGAGCCCAGCCTCAGAGACTATCTTCTAATTGTCAGAGCTAAAAGAGCAAAGCATTTTGCAAAGTTGGAAGAACATATGATCTAGCAATTCCAATTCTGGGTATATATCCAAAGGAAATGAAAACAAGATCTTGAAAAGATATCTGAACTCCCACATTTATTGCAGCATTATCCACAATAGCCAAAATATAGAAACAACCTAGTGTCTGTCAAAATGGATAAAGAAGATGTGGTATATATACACAATGGGGTATTACTCAGCCTTGAGAAGGAAGGAAATCCTGCCATTTACGACAACATGGATGGAACTTGAGGGCATTATGCTAAGTGAGGTAAGGCAGACAGAGAAAGATAAATGCTGTATAATCTCACTTATATGTGGAATCTAAAAAAGCTGAACTCAAAAACAGATACTAGAATGGTGGCTACTAGGAGCTGGGGGTGGTGGGGGAATTGGACAGATGTTTGGGGTTGCAAACTTGCAACTAGTAAATAATGAAGTCCTGTAGATCTAATGAACAGCGTAGTGATTATAGACAACAATACTGTGTTATAAACATTAAAGTTGCTAAGAGACAAGATCTTTTTTTAAATTTTTTATTGTTATGTTAATCCCCATACATTACATCATTAGTTTTAGATGTAGTGTTCCATGATTCATTGTTTGTGCATAACACCCAGTGCTCCATGCAGAACATGCCCTCTTTAATACCCATCACCAGGCTAACCCATCCTCCCACCCCCTTCCCCTCTAGAACCCTCAGTTTGTTTTTTAGAGTCCATCGGCTAAGAGACAAGATCTTAATTGTTCTCACCACAAAAATGGTATTTATGGGATGTGATAGTGGTGTTAGCTAATACCATAGTGGTGATCATACTACGATGTATAAATATATCAAATCAACACATTGTACACCTTAAACTTACACAATGTTGTACGTCAATTATATCTCAATTAAAATAATACATTTGAAGAGCAGTTGATATCTCATGCATATGAAAGCAGTCCTGTATGAAAGGCATTAGAGACCTTATAGAAACTATAAGGAAGCCGCAGTTTTCCTGTTGATAAGAGTTCAACATATAAAATCCACATGTTATTTACGTTTGTTTGGCCCAGTGAACCATTAGCTCCCTGTAGCTGAAATATAGGAATAATCTGGTAGTGACATTATTTTATGTGGAGCATGTTCCATGTTCTTAAGTTAAGAGGTGACTATGGGAAAGATCTAGAAGGAGGTATTAAAGTGTTTGGGTAGCTTGGAAGACAATAGGAGAGGAACCATATAGAAGCTCATTCACAGCAAGATTACAAAAACAGGAGGTATTTATTACTTTTCAATTATGTGATAACGTTCCTATAAAAGTAATTTATAGACAGACCCCAGGCAAAGCTGGGAAGCTGAGCTTGTGGGTTTTAGAGAAGAACCCATAAGCTCCAGGTGGGAATTGTGTTGAGTTTGTGTTTCATGGTTGAGGTCACTGCTCTCAGATTTCAAAATTGCCACACAGTGGGCAGCAGCAAAGCCAGTTACAAACCCAGTGAATCAGGAAGGAACCTAGAGAATTTCTACATCCCCAAGTTCCAAACTGTGCAAAAGCAGGTGATTTTCTATTCATTTTATGTTCATTTCTATGAGTTTTGTGACAGTGTTGGGGAGGGTGACTGGACCCTGATGCACAAGGGCCGCCAGGGACCAGGAGCAGGCAGGCTCGGCAGGTTGGTGTTTTCTTTTACTCACAAACTTAAATGGAGCTTGGAAGTAGTTTTGCAAATGAGATGAAGTGGAAAGAGCAAACCTCACCTTTTATCTTATTAAGGCAGCACTGTGATTCTAAATTAGTATAGGATGGGAAATGGGAATTTGTGGCCAATGTAAAGGAAACAAATCTAGTCTGGGGTGGGAAAGGAAGGCTTCTTGAGTCAGTAACATTTACTTTAGCCCTAAAGGTCTAGGAGTGTGGGCATAACTGCTCAGGCTTAAGGACAAGGCATTTGGAAAAGGAAGATCCTTCCACTTTGGGATCCAGGGTGCTTCCCATCAGTGAGGTATGGTCATACTGAAATGGAAACAGTGGGCTTCTGTGTGCCAACTGGGTGGAAGGGCTTTTGGAACTTTCCCAGTCATCTACTCACCACCATCCAGTTTACATTCACTCTGAGCCCAAAGAGAATGCTTTCTTCAAATTTTCCCTTCCTCCTTTTATTCTCCTTCCATTTCTCTCTTCCTTTTGCCTTCTGCCCCAATCTCTCCTTTTCTTCCTTCCTTCTTCTATTTTTGAATACCTTTATTGAGGTACATTCCCACACAATAAACCACACACATTGATCCATACATACACTCATGAAGCCATCACCATAGTCAAGATGGTGAATATAACCATCACCCCCAAATGTGTCCTTGTGCATATTTGTAATACATCCCCCTAATCAGCCCCACACCAGGGCAATTCAACTGATGTTATTTTTGTCACTAATAATTACTTTGTGTTTTCTGGAGTTTTTATGAATGGAATATTATGTCCCCTTTTTGGTCTGACTTCTTCCCCTCAGTATAATTATTTTGAGATTCATCCATGTTGCATATAAGAATACTCACTCTATCCCTTTTTATTACTGAGTAGTCTAAATGTATGGCTGGACCATGATTGCTTATCCATAAAGGTGTTGATGTCATGTGTTATTTGCTCTTTGGTGAAGTATCTGGTCAAATCTTTTAACTATTCTTTTACTGGGTTTTTGTCTTCTTATTATGAGCTTTTGAGGATGTGTTATATACTGGATATAAGTCCTTTATCAAATATTTCCTCCACAAGTATTTTCACCCAGTAATTGTTCATCTTTTCATTCTCTTCACAGTGTCTTTCAAAGAAGTGTGTTTAGTATGTATGAAGTCAAATTCATCATTTTTAAAAAATAGACTGTGCTTTTGGTGTTGTTGCTAAGAAATCTTTGCCTAACACAAATTCACAAGTCTTTTCTCCTATGTTTTCATATAGAAGTTTTATCATTTTAGACTTTACATTTAGATCTACTATCTGTTTTGAATTAGTTTTTGCATCTGGATCAAAGTTCATCATTTTAGCATGTAGAGATCCAATTGCCCCAGTACTAGTTGTTGAAAAGACTCTTTTCTCCACTGAATTGCCTCTGCACTTTTATAAAAAAAATACTTGTCCTACATGGGTGCCAGTCCATTTCTGGACTCTGTTCTGTTCCATTGATGAACTTTTCTTTGTGCCAATATCACAGTTTTGATTACCATAGCTTTATAACAAGTCTTAAAATAAGTTTGTGTTAGCCTTCTAACTTTGCTCTTCTTTTTCAATGGTGTTTTGGCAAATCTAGATCCTCTGTATTTCCATAGAAATTTTTAGTACCAGCTTATAAATTTTTACAAAAAAGCCTGCCAGGATTTTGATTAGGATTGTATTAAATCTATAGATCAATTTGGGGAGAATTAACACTGTAACAATATTGAACCTTCTGATCCATGAACAACATATACCTCTCCACTTATTTGGGTCTTTTAAAATTTTACTCAACAGTATTTCATAATTTTCAGTGAACAGATTTTTCACATCTTGTCAGATTTATTAGCAAATAGTTAATATTTCTGATGTTATTGTAAACTGTTTTTTTTTAATTTTTACTATTTTATTGTTCATTGCTAGTATATAGAAATAATGTGATTACATCCTACAAATCGCTTAACTCACCTATTAGTACTAGTACTAGTACCTTTTTTTTTTTTAGATTCCATTTGTACATAGACAGTCAAGTCATCTGTAAAACAAACCATTTTGCTTCTTCTTCCTTTCCAATCTGGATGCACTGGCTGGAAGCTTCACTACAAGGTTGAAAAGATGTGAGACTGGACATCCTTGTCTTTTTTCCTGATCTCAAGCAGGAAAACATTCAATTTTTCACTAATCAGTATGATATAAGCTGTAGGTTTTTGTAGATGTTCTTTATCAGGTTGAGGAAGTTCCTTGTTTGCTGAAAGTTTGTCAGCAACCGATGTCAAATTTAAATGATCATATGGCTTTTCCTCTTTAGTTTATTAGTAGGGTAAATTATACTGATAGATTTTCAAATGTTAAATCAACACCACATTCTTGAGGTAAACCTCACTTGGCCATGATGTATCATCCTTTTTATATATTATTGGATTTGATTTGCTAAATTTTGTTTAATTTTGTTCAAATCCTTGCATCGTGCTTCAGGAGAGATATTGGTCTGTAGTTAGGAAGTGTTCGCTCCTCTTCAGTTTTTTGGAAGTATTTGTATAGAATGGGCATTATTTCTCCTTTGGTAAATTTCACCAGGGAAGCTATCTGGAAGTAGAGGGTTTTTCATAGGAAGGTTTTTCGTTACAAATTAAGTTTCTTTAAGAGATACAGGGATCTGCATATTATCTATTTCTTCCTGAGGGAAGTTTGGCAGTTAGTTCACAATCATGCTTTACGAGAGTTTGAATGTAGGGAAGAACGGATGAATAAAAAAAAAAAAAAGGGAATTTAGGCCAAAGTGGCAGACTATCCTAAAATGGCAAAAGAAATCTCCTAGATACAGACGTTTTCTGAACTAGAGAAGCTAGTACCTACTCGTGGGATTTCAGGAGCTCTGCTGGGGTCAGAGTTGGAAGGATTTCAGGGGCCCCTGATCACAGGACCCTATTCCATTCCTTAGGAACCCTGCACCCATCAGCAGACAGGCCTTCAGAATGCACCTAAATTATTGGGAATACTCATCTGGCACCCAGGCCACAAAGATCTTGTGGGAACAGAGACACTATCAGGTTGTGGAGTCTTTTTGAGAGTGTCAGGTCTCTCTCCACTTTTCACAAACCCTCTCTTTCTGGGGAGTCAATCAATGTCCCTGACCTTGCCATTTCCCTAAGTTTTCCTTCCAAGACACGGCTTCTGGTGGTAATGAGTAATATAGGTAGAGAGATGCCCCAAATAAGACAACTAATGCTGTATTTGCCCCTGGCCCTAAGGCACCCTGCTTTCCTGACACCAAGATATAGTGAAGGAGGGATATGTGTATGTATGTGTGTGTGCATGCACAAGCATGTGAGGTGTGGGGAGGGGGTGTCTGTGTGTGTTCACATGTGCATGGGTATGTTGGGTTTGTCAGGGAGGTGGTTCTCTTATAATCCAAGGAGCTGACAAATAGCCAATGGCTTCAGCCTGTCTCTGGAGTGGGGTTCTTTGGTCTGAGGGTCTTACGAGGGAGGGAGGCTTCTCCTGGACACTGGCTCGAGTCTGTAACCTTGAGCTGCACAATGGCCAAAATTGTCATTGTTTGAAGGAACAATTTTATAATGGGTTTCTGAAATAGTTACAACCAGCTTTTTATTATTAAAGAAACCAAAGCCAACAGTTTCCCTTTATAATGTGTGTGGAGAAGGAAAAATTTTAAAAACAGCTTCCCACCATGATATCGCTTCAAAATGAGGTCCATTCTGTGCCAGGCCCCACCCTGAGGAGAGTTGGAAGACTCTCAACAGGGTGGTATCTTTCCCCATCCAGCTCTGCTCTGCACAGTCACAGGTCACCCTCATCACCCTGGGCTCTGCCAAGGCCACTGCAAGGAGCGAATGTCCCACTGGGCTCTCTTTACAAGACAAAAGCAACAGACCTGAAGCCAGGGTTTGTTTGAAATGGGAAGCTAAAGTAATCCTTGGAAGAGATTGTGGGATTGCCAGCCGGGCTTGCAGACACTTTTCCTGTCTTACAACACACAGTCCTAGTTTGCCCAGAATCACTGTCCCCTAAATTCTCTAAAAGTGCCTCTTCCCATGGGCAGAAAGAGAAGACAGCATGCACACTGAGGTTTCTCTCCATTTGTCAAGAGTCATCAACAGTGAACATTGATCCTGAGCATCCTGTCAGACAGCTTGACGTGCAATTAGTTTAACACAAGAATCAGACCAACATTAACAAAAATACATATGTGAAGATTTCAAAGCCACAGAGTCTCTTATGTAACTATTTCAAAATGTTCTCTTGCCTTGTCCCCTCTCCCCAACCACAAATAAATAACACCACAAATGAAGGATAAATTCAGTGGGGATTGAAAATGGAGGGATCGCTTTCACCCACCACTCAAATGCCCCCTTTCCTCGCTTCTCCATGAATTAAGGGCCTTTGTCTCACTCATCACTGCAATCCTACACACACAGTAGGGGCTGGGCACAGGTCAAATATAGTAATTATTTTTTTCTGTTTTACATTTCAAGACAACTCCAACACAAGGAATAATAGATGAGTTGAAGTCACTACATTCATGATGGGACAGAAACATGCTAGAAAAAAATCGTCTTATTTTCTCGCCCAAGCATTTGCTTGGGTACCAGAATTTATCCATGTAGCACCAAGTTCAACACTTTTATGTTGGCCTTCTTCCTGTGCAATAGTCTCCTCTTTTGTAAGATGGGAATTTCCTCTTTCCCTTCGAAATGTGGAGAGGAGCATGAAAAATGAACATGTGACAATACTGGATTTACTCAGGATAAGCTCAGCAGAGAGAAGGATCCTAAGGAGAATCTTTGGGCTCTCCCACTCCCATTCCACTGCTCCTGTCTTCCCGAAGCTGAACTTGGGCTTCTCGCTGGGCTCCTGCATCCTTTATCTTTCTTCCTTCCCTCCCTCTCTCCCCTCCCTCCTTTCTTTCCCAATCCATCTGATGCATACAACAGGTTTACTGTGCTAATACCTAGCTCCAGCATGCCTGCACGAAGCCCCTGATACAGTCCCCCTCCCCTCACCCTGTTATCTGACATTGAAACTTTTCAACTTGGCATTTGAGTCCTTCTACTGTGTGGTTTCAATTCGCCACCTTTTAGAAGGGAGGCCTGGGAGGTTGAGGATTTCTCCATGACTGAGCTGGTGAGGAAGCCACTTATAAAGGGAGTGGGAGGGGTGTAGCCTGGAGAAGAAAGGATCCAAAGGAGTTAGGCTGCAAACCATAGCATGTCAAAGCCTCCCTGATCTACATTTTCCCTGTGCTGCCTGAGCCCCAGCGATCCTAGCTTTCCCCATTTTTGACTGTGCCTGGTCCTTCAAGGTTCATGAGATTTTTCCCCACACTTCCTAGAATAAACCTTTCTTCACTCATGCCTTCCTACTTGATGGAAATCCTACCAGCATTCAAGTGCAAGTTGCTTCCTTGCCCTCCCCAGTAGCTTTGGATCTCTTCCCCTGAACCACAGTGTTTTCTGTTCCAATTCAAGCCACACAGTGACGACCATATGTGGGATGTGGGACGGGGCTCTCCTGCAGGAAGGGGATAAGACTGGGAAGAGCAGACGGTGAAGCAGCAGAGATAGGCAGTGCAGGATTGACTGAAGGGTGATGTTCTCAGCTCTGACCACTACATCATTTTCCCTCTTACCTACTGTCATACGGACTGACTGATGAATCCACGGGACATGGAATAAATGGAGTATATTTCATAGTGGCCAAAACTATCTTATTTTATTTTTAAGAATTGTACGGGTTGCTTTGTGGCGCTTCCCACTAATGCCAAGGGCATCAGATCTGACCTCACAGACCACAGAGAGGTGGTAGCTCAGGGCAACTCTGAGCCAGGCTGCCCAGGCTCGACCCCGAGCTCTCCCCACAACCAGCTGGTGATCTGGGAAGGGTGCCTACCCTTCCCGTGCCTCAGTCTGTTCATCTGTAAAATTAGAATAATGTGTACCCCATAAGTTTGTTGTGAGGATTAAGTAATCTATAGTGGATCAGATCCAGAGCCATTGGTGTCCGGCAGAGCCACACTGACCCCTTTGAATCCTACTCTGAGCACTTTCCTCATGTTCTAAGAAAATCGATCAAACAAGCGTAGCCACATTGAGCAACAGGGCCCCCAGTAAATAATTTTGCTTTGACTTTCTGCAAAACACATTCTGCAGTGCCAACCAAGTTCGCAAAAACAATTGCTTGGGGAGTCTGTTTTCTTAACTTCTAAATAATAGCTCTGCGGTGCCTGGAGGAATGTTATTTACATTTGCAAATTTAAGGTTTGTGAAAGAATTTGCCATACTAGAATTTGAAAACTCAGCAAGTTTCTAGTTTTGTGACCGGTTTTTCAAGTTTTAAATTTCCTTCACTTTCATACAAAGCTAACTCTCATATCCCAAATATTGCAACCAACTCGGTGCAGAAAATAACTGTAATAGTTAGATCTCTGTTTAAAATCTAGCTCTGCCCTTGGGGAAATCACATCCATTCTCTCCATCTTGGTGCCTTCAACTCAAGTGGGAAAAATGGATCTCTTTTCATGATTTTTATGACTCCTATACAGAAAATGTATATGCTATACTTGTTTTTAGATAAAAGGCTCAACAAATAATGGTAAATACTGGTTTGGGGGCTGATGTTTGCTATGTGCTACACAATTCATTTTTGTCCATAGGCTTTTCCCCCAAGAGACTTTGAACTTCTCAAGTACAAGAACCTTGAAGAAACAGTAGAAATTTAGGCAGATAGCCAGGTGGAGATCCATGGAGTGTTTAAAATGGGCAGAAGGAGAAGACACAATACAAAGATAAGAACAAAAGGTATCAAATTCAATGGAACAGAATATTGAGACAAAAACTAAGGAAGTCTCCTAGAATTGTTACACATGATTTTAGCAACATCGTGTTGGCCTAAAGGTAAATTGGCTTAAAGCAAGTTGGCTCAAGTTCATGTGGGAAAACATGATGATGTGGTCTAAGGACATCTGAGTCAAAAGCAAACATTAAACTCATGGGTCACTTTGTACACATCCTGGTGGGTAATTTTGTAAACTTTGATTTACCTTGGAGCAGAAACTCTTTCTAATGTCCACAAATGTGATTGGATTTTAGCTTGTTGTTTCTACTCTGTGGAACTTTAAGTAGTAAAAAGATAAAATAAATAATGTCCAACAGTAGATTATCTGGGACAATTTCTCAGATAAATATTAGCAATTTATATGATTTCATTTATATAGCAAAGATATTTAAGGACATATTCCAACATGGGTGCTGCGTGGTTGTTCAAAAGTAGGGGGGAGACTATGGAGGGTTTTGTTGTTATTCTTTCACTTTTCTGTATTTTTAAACTTTTTAATGAACTTGGTTTCCTTTCATAATAGAAAGAAAGACTAAATGTAAGAGAAAAAGATCTGGAACATTCAGAGATGTTGAAAGAATATTTTCTGGAAAGAATATTTTCAATTCATTTTAAGCCGATGTTACATGGGCTTGTAGGGGACAATTCCAGAGTTCAGGGCCAGGGAATTGAGGGGAATGACCCAGTGAACAAGGAGAGGTGGACACTGTGTGTCTGAAGAAAACACACCAGGACCTCTGATATGCTCCTCTCTTCCTCCATCCCTTCATCTCAGGGCATGTGGCGAAAATTATCATCACTGCTGAATATCCAAAGATTTGGCTTTGCATTATAATGCAATTTACTCCTCTTTATGGGCCTGCACAGTGCAAAGATGAGGGAAAGACACTTTCCAGTTTTTGTTGTTGTCGTCATCAATTTGTCAGGAATAGCACATATCTAGTAGTCTCCCCAGTAAGAACCCTTCACAAGGAAGTACACAAACAAGGATCTGAAGCTATGCAAATGTCACCACATGAAGAGAGAGATGGGAGAATTGGTAGCTGTGTGTACATTTGGTACATGATGCATGGCTCAGAGCCCTCATGGCAAAGCTACCATGTCTGATGTATAAACAAAGACATCACACTCTCAATTTGTTGCTTGCTATATCATATTTTTTCCACTCAGCTGAAATGTGGTAATTAGTCACTGGTTTGGGTTTGGATTACGGCAGTTTTTCTTCTCTTTTTTTTTTAAGTGTGACACTCAAGCTCTTAAAGACAAATGAAGACATTCTTTCTGTTGAATGTGTGCAAGAGTTACAGCTTCTTGATTAAATTCATTTATTTTTTTATTCTACATGGCTTAAACTTTTCAATGGGGCAATGCTATAATTTTCAAATTACCAAATTGCAAACTGTAGATGAATGAAGCATGTTTTTGAACTTGTAGCTCAGATGGATTTGGCAATATTGGTATTTTCCTTTCTCAAGTTTCCCAGCCCTTTGGCTAAGGCATCTGTGCCCTCCATGTGCTCCTCATTAGAACACTGTCTCTCATTGAGGGAGGAGTTCCAGTGCCTTAGATGGAACTAAGCAATATTTTCTCTCCAGCAGCACTAGTGTACTTTGCCAGAGCCATCCAAGAAAGGCAAGGAGGTCAGGCCCTCTGAAAGACTGACGAAGTCCACTTCATGGAATACAACATCTGGAGTTTGACAGGACACTCATTCAAATGACTCAATCAGAGGAACTTTTGGAAATACAACCAACTGTGCCCCAAGCATCAGTTGCCTACCATGGCACATGAGTCATAAGGGACAAGTGGCTCTGAGAGAAAATTCCGAAACCCAGAGGTTCCTGAAAATTTGAAAAAGGAAAGCCCGCTTCTCCTATCTCACTGGAATCACTGTTGTGGTCCCAGCCAAGTAGCACTGGGACTTACCTACGTATCATTCAGTAGGTCACTAGGTTTATAACAACCACTCTGAAATTGGACTGCATTGGACTCAGCAGGTGGACTCAGGTTGCTGAGATTCATAATGGTCTCCTTAGCTCTGTGCCACCAGGTATCTGGGCACCACTCTGGGTTGGAAAGACCCCACATTGCCGTGGGAGCTATGCAGATGGAGTCGAGGTCGCTGAACCTCAACTAGAGCACAAGAACATGGTGTGGAAAAGGGTACAGTGATGTGCCAGGAATGCCACGATTCACCACAGTCTTAGTGGCTTAAAAAACAGGAATTTATCTCTCCCAGTTCAGGAGGCTTGAAGTCTGAGATCAGCGTATCAGCAGGGCTGGTTTCTTCCGAGGCCGGTCTCCTTGGCCAGCAGCTAGCCACCTGCTCACTCTGTGTGTCATTTCTCCGTGTCCTGATCTCTTCTAATAAAGACACCAATCATATAGGATTAGAGTCCACCCTAATGACACTATTTTAACTTAATTACCTCTTTAAAGACACTATCTCTAAATATGTCCACGTTCTCAGGTACTGTATCAATGGGAAGGGGATGCAATTCCACCCATAACAAAGAGTGGAGAGGAATTTGGCAGCTCTTGCTTTTCCTTGCCCACCTTCTTCACGATGGAGAAAGGGCACAATGGAGAAAGGGCTAGGACTCCCAGCTTTTCGTCCCAATGCTAAGTACCATATTTGGATATGATACTAAAGAGCCATTGAGATCAATTAGGCAACAATTCAAATATCTTTAGCCTTCACCTACTTAGTAATTGCTATATTCCTTAATTTCTGTCTCCGTATCTTAGTGTAGTGGTGGGAAATCCCAAAAAGATGGTAAGTAATAATAATAGCCTCCACTTCCTTGCATCTGGTTTTAAAAGCAACGCCTCGAGAGTTTCAACATCGTGAAGAATGTCCACTATTGCATTTCCTTAGATATTCTTTGTCATGCTCATTGCTGATTTACCTACAATTTTCATAAGACCGTATGTTGAAATTTATCAAATGACCTTTGATATTTTTCAAAATGAAGTTGTATCATTTCTCCTTTGACCAATCTATTTCAGGTAGTCTCTTAATGGATTTATTTTAAACAGATCAGCAATGCATTCCTGAAGAAAACAGACATAGGATACTAGTTTTTAAATATGTAGCTGGACCCTATTTACTAGCCTTTAGTGTAGAATTTTTGCCTTGCTGCTCATAACTCAGCTAAGCTAAAGTTTTCCTCTTTGTTTTAGTATTTTCAGATTTAGATGCTACCGTGGTGCTCACATGAAAAGTGACTTGGGAAGACCACATTTCCATATTCTCCAGAACAGGTTACATAATATAAAGATTTCTCAATGTTACAAACTTGAAAAAAATTATCGCTACTACCCTGCCGAGGAACCATTCTGGCACGGTCCCATCACCTTCACCTCGATCCCTGTGACTCTGTTCGAGCTCTATGTTCTTCTAGTTAATCTTGGTAATTCTTCTTTTCCTGGGAAAGAATTAATTTCATAGGCATTTTTAAACATGTTAATGTGGTTTTATTCTGAGTGTTTTCTTGTAAAATGTGAAGTTTATGTCTGTGGTTAGATATTCCTCATTTTTAGCTTTTCATCTTTGTACTGTCTTTTCTCCTTTATGTATACTTCTCAAGTATATCCGTATAATTGTGGTTGAGCTTTTCCCCCTGCAAGTGTCAGCTCTCACATTGATCTAAGTGGTTATAAAATTCTTCTAGGGGAGGGATGGGGAAAGAATTCGCAGCATGAATCAGGAGAGAAAAAAACAACTGGCCGTTTCTCTGCCTGAAGGCTCAATGAGCGCAACTTTGTGAGGTTTCATGGAGTGAGGACATTGACAATGTCCACAGATTATTGTGACAACATTGTTTATGTCTCACACAATCCTAAACCTCAAAGAAGTCAGTCACTGTGAATATGGGACACATTAGGATAAAGTCATAAATTGGTGCTAACACCATGCTCCTTCTGGACAATTAAGGACCTTTTCTTTACTATTATTGTCCTCATTTGATGGAAATAAGCAGAGGAAATGAAAAACAATCCCCCCCCCACCTACACACACACACACACACATACACACACATATACACATACACACACACACAGACTGTCAGAGGCATTCTCAGCAGTAATCAAAGGAAAGAAAGAGGAAAAATCACTGAGGTCAACCTTTAGGGACTTGGCTTTCAACTCATAATGAAAAAAACATTGGGGTGGGGAAACACTGAAGAACAATATAATAATAATAGCTTCAATATTGAGAAATTATCATCCAGGGTGTCAGTCGGACTCCTGTAATGGGGAAAGACTGGAAAATTAAAATGCACTGCTTTTATTGAGAGAACCCTCTGACCTAGATGTTCTGGTAATCCAGTTGCCCTAATACTCATCTGCAGTGCATTATCTTCTGGCATACCTGATCGAATTCCCCTCTGAGCCAGGCACTCCGTTGGCAGCTGAGGGTGTCAACATGCACAGAACACAAACTCCCAATATTTACTTCACTTCACTGTGCTTCATCTGCCTTGAGGGGCACAATGATTCGTTGGTGTGGGTCCCCGTTTCCAATAATGCTGTCTACACTCAGCACCTTCAGTCGGTGCCTCGGGGGTTAGCACTTGCCTTGCTGCTGTTCCCAGAGGAGATGCCAGCTGGTCCCCAACATGCCCTTGACTTATTAGGCAAATCTTCTCATTACCAAGCTAAAAAGAGGACTCTTGGTCACGTCATCTTGATTCCCCTCCATACATGATAATCTCTCTAAACCTTAGTTTTCTCATCTCTCTTTGGAAGGTTGGAATATATTGCACGTGGGATAGTAATTTCTTGGAACGGGATACTGCAAGAGCAAAATGAGTGGCTCCCTTCAGCTGATGGACTCAGGATGAGGATGACGTGCCCATCCAATAATGGAGCCCTGGTAAGACCTCAGTCTGTCACATGCAGAGAGTGTGGTTTAACAACTCAGGGCTACAGGGAATGGAGAAACATGGTGATGGGGATTCTGGTCATGGAAGTGTTTTTAACAATGTCTAGTGACACAGATTTGTGAATTATTCTTTTCAAACTGGACTTGTGATTTAATCTGTAGGAGTACACATGGGGACGTGTTGCCTCTCCTCTGGCATGTACATGATCCACAACACAGCTTAGACTATGGCTCATTTCTTATTTGAGAGCCTGGCACAATGGACCTGACACAGGGAAGGGGCACTTCAAGCATAGAGACATCCCTGAATGGAAGAAATGCTGATTTCAACCTGTGATATCTCTGAAGCATTTTATCTTTCATCTCAGAAATCTGGGGAGATGAGGTGACTTGAGAGCTATAAAACAAGAATGACCTCATCCAACTCACAGTTATTGAGAAGACCAGGTGAGAAAAATGACTGTGATAGCATGTTCAGCGTTGTTTGTAAATTGCTGAGACAATGTGGGGGACATTTGTTACCTCATTTGTGGGAAAACATCCTAAATAGATCAGGGCTTCTAACCCCAAACAGATACAAACACCAGGACAACTCTCTCTGCTATCTCTGGGCTGTAAATCTTTGAACTTCAGGCCTAAGTGAAATTCCTTTTCTCACATTTTTAATGAAATCAAAATAAATACAATTACTGAACAGAAGCCAAAGATCACAGGAGGTTAGAAGTGGGGTGAGGATATAGTCAATACTGTTTGTTTGCATTTTAACAGTGTTTTCTTGGTGAATATTTCATTAAAGGGGGTCCATGAGGGGGCAGGGATGGCCCTTCATTGCTCCTGATGGATGTCTGCTGCTGATTAACTCTGAGATGTAGTAGCTTTGTGATGTCTGGGCAACTGCAGATCTTAATGAGGACACAGTCTAGTAAAATGTGAGAGATTGAAAACAGAAGATATTAAAATACCCCCCCAAGTAAAAGCTTTTTCTAAAGATTAGACATTTGCTCTCAAAATCATGTCTAGGAATACATAAATATACATAGACCTTTCCGTATTCTGTCCCTGCATCCAAAGACCTTGAAATCCACTTTTTTTTTTTTCTCCTTTAACCCAAGTGAAAGTACAAAGAAGAATTAGCAGTTTACTCTAATGGAAAGTCTAGTCTTTAAGTAAAGTCTGGACTTACAATTAATACTCTGGTTAGTAATTAAATTTGCTGCTGATTCCCCATCACAGAGCTAAAGACATTTGGTAAACACTATATCAATATCATTGCATTTTCCACAGAATAATCATGGCTGCTAAAACCAAAATGAGCAAGATATCAGAGCAGTGCAGAAAATTAGTAATTACCCAGACCCTATTTCAGTAAATCTCACTTTCTTGGAGAAACTGTCTTATTAGACCACAAGTAATTTTTGCTTGTATAAATCCCCATTCACTCTCATTAAGCCATATTATGTATTCAGGATACATATTGGAGAAGCCTTGGCTTCTCCTCCCAAAGGGCTCGGTCAATAATTCATTTGCAACTAGGTATAGTGAGTGTCCCAGATGACAGAGAAATTCAAATAAGGCTAACCAATCTGGTATGGGATTCTCTAATGCAGTATGCTTGTGTTTTACTTACACTCAGATCAATGCTCATGGCTCTGAAATACTAACTCTCTTATAATCTCTCATCAGGGCAAGGGATGATGTTATTCTTTTTTTATTATTATTATTGTTATGTTAATCACCATACATAACATCATTAGTTTTAGATGTAGTGTTCCATGATTCATTGTTTGTACATAACACCCAGTGCTCCATGCAGAATGTGCCCTCTTTAATACCCATCACCGGGCTAACCCATCCTCCCACCCCCCCTCCCCTCTAGAACCCTCAGTTTGTTTTTCAGAGTCCATCGTCTCTCATGGATCATCTCCCCCCTCCGATTTCCCCCCCTTCATTCTTCCCCTCCTGCTATCTTCTTTTTTTTTTCTTAACATATATTGCATTATTTGTTTCAGAGGTACAGATCTGAGATTCAACAGTCTTGCACAATTCACAGCACTTACCAGAGGACATACCCTCCCCAGTGTCTATCACCCAGTCACCCCATCCCTCCCACCCCACCCTCCACTCCAGCAACCCTCAGTTTGTTTCCTGAGATTAAGAATTCCTCATATCAGTGAGGTCATATGATACATGTCTTTCTCTGTTTGACTTATTTCGCTCAGCATAACACCCTCCAGTTCCATCCACGTCGTTGCAAATGGCAAGATCTCATTCCTTTTGATGGCTGCATAATATTCCATTGTATATATATACCACTTCTTCTTTATCCATTCATCTGTCCATGGACATCTTGGCTCTTTCCACAGTTTGGCTATTGTGGACATTACTGCTATAAACATCGGGGTGCACGTACCCCTTCGGATCCCTACTTTTGTATCTTTGGGGTAAATACCCAGTAGTGCAATTGCTGGATCGTATGGTAGCTCTACTTCCAACTTTTTGAGGAACCTCCATACTGTTTTCCAGAGTGGCTGCACCAGCTTGCATTCCCACCAACAGTGTAGGAGGGTTCCCCTTTCTCCGCATCCCCGCCAACATCTGTCATTTCCTGACTTGTTAATTTTAGCCATTCTGACTGGTGTGAGGTGGTATCTCATTGACGTTTTGATTTGGATTTCCCTGATGCCGAGCGATGTTGAGCACTTTTTCATGTGTCTGTTGGCCATTTGGATGTCTTCTTTGGAAAAATGTCTGTTCATGTCTTCTGCCCATTTCTTGATTGGATTCTTTGTTCTTTGGGTGTTGAGTTTGAGGAATTCTTTATAGATTTTGGATACTAGCCCTTTATCTGATATGTCATTTGCAAATATCTTCTCCCATTCTGTCGGTTGTCTTTTGGTTTTGTTGACTGTTTCTTTTGCTGTGCAAAAGCTTTTTATCTTGATGAAGTCCCAATAGTTCATTTTTGCCCTTGCTTCCCTTGCCTTTGGTGATGTTTCTAGGAAGAAGCTGCTGCGGCTGAAGTCGAAGAGGTTGTTGCCTGTGTTCTCCTTTAGGATTTTGATGGACTCCTGTCTCACATTGAGGTCTTTCAACCATTTGGAGTCTATTTTTGTGTGTGGTGTAAGGAAATGGTCCAGTTTCATTCTTCTGCATGGGGCTGTCCAATTTTCCCAACACCATTTGTTGAAGAGACTGTCTTTTTTCCATTGGATATTCTTTCCTGCTTTGTCAAAGATGAGTTGACCATAGAGTTGAGGGTCCATTTCTGGGCTCTCTATTCTGTTCCATTGATCTATGTGTCTGTTTTTGTGCCAGTACCATACTGTCTTGATGATGACAGCTTTGTAATAGAGCTGGAAGTCCGGAATTGTGATGCCGCCAGCTTTGCTTTTCTTTTTCAACATTCCTCTGGCTATTCGGGGTCTTTTCTGGTTCCATACAAATTTTAGGATTATTTGTTCCATTTCTTTGAAAAAAGTGGATGGTATTTTGATGGGGATTGCATTGAATGTGTAGATTGCTCTAGGTAGCATTGACATCTTCACAATATTTGTTTTTCCAATCCATGAGCATGGAACGTTTTTCCATTTCTTTGTGTCTTCCTCCATTTCTTTCATGAGTATTTTATAGTTTTCGGAGTACAGATCCTTTGCCTCTTTGGTTAGATTTATTCCTAGGTATCTTATGGTTTGGGGTGCAATTATAAATGGGATCGACTCCTTAATTTCTCTTTCTTCTGTCTTGTTGTTGGTGTATAGAAATGCCACTGACTTCTGTGCATTGATTTTATATCCTGCCACTTGACTGAATTCCTGTATGAGTTCTAGCAGTTTTGGGGTGGAGTCTTTTGGGTTCTCCACATGAAGTATCATATCAAGGGGATGATGTTATTCTAAAAGAAAAACAGAATGAGCTCAGCTAATATTTGTCAACAGAATTGCAAACATCAAGCTGTTGCCATCTTGCAAATCACTACTCCTCCCCACAAACATAGATGCCAATCAGCAGCCAAATGGTGGAGCTTGACTCATTCTTTCCAGGTAGACCAGGGTGGTCTTTCAATCTCAAAGGAGGCACAGGCACCTTCTGTTTGGCTACATCTTCCTTAGATTTATCTTTGGGAATATGTGGATGTGGAGGAGTCCTTCAAATACATCTACTGTTTATATTAGCCTGTGAGCTGTAGGAAAGATTACTATAGCTTCTGGGGTCATCCTGTCATGTGTGTCCAAATAGGTGCAGCCGAGTGAGGAAGATATTGTATCCTGATCACACCACTCAATCTTTTTCTTCTGTACCTCACCAAGAGAACAGTTTCAGGACAACTGTTGACTTAAATGGGTGCTGGGCAGAGATGACCAATGTTCTTGGATGTATTTGTCCCCTTCAGCCACACTGTAACTGGCACAACCACCCGAAGATGATGAGTCAAGGTCACCAGGAGTCCAAGACTGCCGATCTTGGGTCAGATTGACATTTACGGGCCATTTATCTAATTCTGGACCGATGATTTGCTAATGGGGAGTTCCAGACCTCTCCAGCCTCCTTGATGGGCTTTGCTCACAAAGAGAAATGATAACCCAGAAATACAGAGGAAACCGGCTTCTGGAAGTCGCTCTAAAATTCCTTCTTTTTTTTTTTTTTTAATTTAAAAGACCTTAGAGCTAACAGAGAGCTTAAATCATGCATATTGAGCTTCTGTGCAAGGAAGAATAAATAAATGAAAGATACTATGAAGGAGAATGCTTGGCTGGCCACCTGGAAGTACATACACTTGAATTTGGTTCCCTTGAGCAATGCATTCAGGTGAGACCCCTTTTCTTAATTGTAACAGAGCTGCTCTTTTTGAAAAACGAGATCACTGTGGCACAAGTGAGAACTCGGAGTTGTTGCATTTTTAGATGCCCTGTGTAATATTCCTACCTAAGACATCAAGGCAAAACGGTTGTGGAAGACTAATTACAGGAGCAGTTGGTGGAAGTAAGATTTGGGGGGGGGAGGGGCAGAAAGAACATGGAGAGCAAATGTTGCTAACTAGTTTTATTTGGCCCAACACGGTGCCCAGTGCTTAAAGAAGTATGGTTTTGCAATTAATTACCAATAGTTGAAAACCAAGAAGCTTCACATAAAAATCCAAACTCCTGCCGTCCCTTTTTTTTTTTTTAAAGATTTTATTTATTTATTTGACCGACCGAGACATAGCGAGAGAAGGAGCACAAGCGGGGGGGGGGGGGGGGGGGGGGGGGGGGGAGAGGGAGAGGTAGGCTTCCCGCCGAGCAGGGAGCCCTACGCGGGGCTCGATTCCAGGACCCCGGGATCATGACCTGAGCCAAAGGCAGACGCTTAACGACTGAGCCACCCAGGCGCCCCCTCCTGCCATCTCTTGGAAGAACACTTGGTTTTCATTCAGGTGTGGTACCTGTCAGAGGTGCCCCACCCCCTTAGCTAGCCCACACCCACTAGCTCCCTACCTATAGGCACTGGAGTCTTAAACCTACTTCCTGTTGATCTTTACCACCCACCCCTGTTACATACTTGCCCTAGAACCATGCTCACATCGAGCATATTAAATGAGTGAGAGAATCCTCTAGGAGAGTATCAGAAACATGCAAAGGTATGTTCTCAGACTAGCACCTCCCATGAGTCTGAGAGCCCCACCTGATTTCTAATTACTTGTGCCTGGTATTAAAATGACCTATTTACATAAATACATGTTCCTGGAGATTCTGAACCACCCTAGGCCGACCCCCACACAGAATAATGACTTATGTGTAAGTTGTTGTCAGTGATGTTTTTAAAGATTGATGACACTGCTCTATCCTTGACTCTTAGCTTTAACTTTTTTAAAGAAACATGTAGAAATTCATTCAATCCTAATGTTTGGAAAAGTCCTAACAAGCTGAGAGTTGGTTTAGAATTATTTAAGCTATTCCCCAGGCTCTCCCTACAGACAGGACTAAACCTCAAAGCCCTAAAGGTGTTTGGAAACTCTGGTAATTTGAAATGTCACTTTGTGCATAATCCATTTTATTTAGGGAATAAAAAAGCTAAGTCTGGCTAAACTCTTGAAAATTATGCCAGCACCAAGAACAAATCAGTTTTCTCAGATAGTAATCTAACATTATTAACTTATTAAAGGTTTTTAGCTTAAACTAGTTTGTAATTATTAAATGTTATGCAGTAAAATTCTGGAAATTTTTACCTTACCTTATCTTACTTTTTTTTAATCATCTTTGTCAGTGTTTGAAAGGAAGAAGAAATATGGACTCTGCTCCATAATAAATGGGTCTACCCTGGGGCACAACACCCCCTCCCCCCATGAGCTCATTAATCATTAATCACTGAGGTTTCACTGGGTAGATGATCAGAGGCAGCGAAGTAACAAAATTCAATCCCCATTTCACAGATAGGGAGGCCAAGGCAGCGAGAGGTAAGCGATTTTTGAAGACCAGACAGCAAGACGATGGAGGAGCAGGGCTAGACCTATTGCCCTAGGCTATTCTGGCGGCTCCATGAGGCCCCGCATGAAGAAGTCGCGAGACCTCGACTCAGGGTGTGGTTACAGCCAGAACCCCACAGGCCTGCCTTCAAAACATCTCCCAATTCATGGACTGAGACTTTGGCTAAGAAGCTTCCCTGAGTCCCATTTCCTCCCCCTTCAGATGTTATAACGATAATCACAAGTAGGATCTTTTGTTTGTTTGTTTGTGGCGAAGCTCACTTAACATTCACATACGAAGAATCTCTAACACATTATGGACATTCAGTCATGTCTCCCTTTGACCCTGCAACTCACCCACAAATAGAAAACTGTTCTTTCCTTCCATTCCTGGACTGAGAAACCCTGTGTCCACCGTGCCACCCATCAAGAGGACAGGGGAGGGTGGGCAGGGCCAGCCTAGGCTCTCTGCAGTCCCGTTGGGTCCTACAAGATTTCACCTGTATCTTGCTATCTATTCCATAAGCACCCTTTTATGATGCTGTGAAACTGTTATGATTATAAACGTCATCTCCTCCAACCCCTCACAAGTGTACTCTGGGCCTCTACATATTTATAAGTGTTTACTTCCTTTCTAAAGAGGTCTCTCTATATAGCCCATAAATAGTGTAAACATTCTACTGCTACTCATTTATGTAACATTACCTTGCAAAGAACATCACCATTTGTCCCAAACTAAACATGAATTTCCTTCCAATTATTCAGAGTGGCAATTTAATCACTGTGAATCCATGATGTTTGGTGTTGGCCATTAAAAGGGGAGATGGTGAAATAGTAAATAGTGAATAGACAGTGAAACATTCTAAAACCCACAGGGCCATGAAGATCAGAGAGCTCGAATACCCTGTGCCAGGGGACCAGGCATCCCTGTCCCCTAGCCAGACACTCGGAAGTCATCTTGTGTCTCTCCTCCCTCTGCCTGTGGCACCATGTCCTGTACACCGCAGGTCCTTCAGCCTTTACAGAACTGTCTCCTTCCCTTCAACCCCTGGAGTTCTGGCTGCATGCCAGCCCCCAGCATCCATCCCATGTTTGAACCGTGGTAACGATCTTCTAGCTCATGTCCCTGCTTCCATTTTTACCCACTTCCTGTCCATCCTCCACATAGAGCCAGAATGTCCTCTAAAGTGCAAATGTGACCCTGTCCTTGCTCTGCTTAAATTCCTTAGTGACTCCCCTGGGCCTGTGAGGAAGGACACACAATGTTCTCCCCGAGTGGGGACTGCCTCCCTCTGTGGCTCTCCCTCCCACTGCGGCCACCGTCCACCCCTCACACCCACATGGACTGCCTCATTATCCCCCAAGCCTAGCAAGTTGGTCCCTGATTCAGTGCCCCATCACCCTTCCTCACATCTCCCCATCTGGCTTCTAGAGCAGCCACCTCCCTAGGCCTGTTCTCTCTTCCTTTGAGCCTCTCTTTGAGCCTCCTCGGCAACTGTTCTCTAAATGCTCATCTCCTCCACCCACCTGCTGGTCTATAGGGTTCTGTGGCTTGACCGCCATGGATTCATTTCCCTTTATCCCCCTTGGGACTCGCTACACAATGTCAACTGAAGATTTATTACGTGTGGAAAGTTCTGGGACTTTGATATGACCTCCCACATCCTCTCTGTCTTACCTACTTTTACAACTCCCGTTGGATGGACACTGGATCTTCTTCTCTATATTTTCTAAACTGTGGGGTATATTTTCTATCTCCAGTTTGCTCAGCTCCAGCACCCGAGCATTCGCTCTTTCTTCAGTTCAATCTCACTTGCTGGCACATTATCTTCTTGTTTACCTCAATTACTGCATTTTTATTTCAGGAAGTTCATTTGCTTAACTTTGCCCTGCTTGTTTTGTTTTTCCCCAGAATCTATTGTTTCATTTGAGATTCTGGTCATTCTTTCATCTTTTGGATACATTAAAAGAGGTTTATTTTTAGCCTCTTGCAAACAGCTTGATTATCCCACATTCCTATGCGTTATTTTCACGTTTGTTGGGTTTTCTAAGTGCTTCTCACAGTTGACTGCTTTCTTGTACAGTTCATAATTCCTGTTTTAAGGTCCACCTTCTGAGGAATTTATTTCTCTCTAGGTGCTCAAGGCACCCTGGACTCTGGGAAGTCCAGGCAGAGGGGTTTTGCCTTTACTCCTACAGGGTACCTGTTTTGTGTGGGGCTCAGCCTATTGATGGTGATGCTAGGCTAGGACTGCTCGGGGCCCTCACCTGGACCGTACCTCTTGTGGCCCAGCCCCCACAGATGGTTCTTCGACCAGAGCCAGTGTTGAAGCTGGACCAGCCCTTGTGGTTTTTACGACTGCAAGATGAACCTCAGCAACAGTCATCACAGAACTTCAGAAAGACAAGTTTTATTTTCTTACTCACAGGTCTTAGAGGGTACATGGCATGCCTGGGGCCACAAAGTGAGGTCACGGATAGAAAGAGAGAAAAAGAAAGCATGGTCCTGGAGTTCAGCCTTATTGGAGTCAAGAGTGGGGAGCTTAGGGTTTTTCAGTTTCACTCTTTATTGATGAATTTAAAACATAGGAGTGGGAATTAAAGCACGGGAAGGGAGGGGCGCCTGGGTGGCAACATCGGTTAAGCGACCAACTCTTGGTTTCGGCTCAGGTCCTGATCTCAGGGTCATGAGATCGAGTCCTGTGTGGGGCTCCACGCTCAGCATGGAGTCTGCTTGAGATTCTCTCTCCCTCTCCCTCTGCCCTCCCACGCATGCTCACTCTCTCTCTCTAAAATAAATACATCTTTTAAAAAAGGAAAAAAAAAACGCAGGAAGGGAAAAAGCAGGCTCGCACAAGTGGTCAGTTAACTTGGTAACTCAAAGCCTTCTGTAAGGAGACTTCCCAGGCCTGGCTCCTCATCTAGCTGTGTAGCTGGTGGTGTGTTTATTCCAGACGGATGTCTTTGAAATGGATGTCTCCACAGTCAGAAGCTTAATGTCAGCCACTTATTCTATTACAATAAAAAAACCTAATTGCCAGGTCCTTACACTACAGCACCTTGCCGGGTCCAGTGCCATGCTCACTTCTGAGGGGTTCCCAGGGGTACCATGTGGGGATACACACTAGAACTCCGCACCACCCCTCTGCGTGGCATGGGCTTCCTGTTTTGAAACCTTACAGGTTACTTTTCTTTCCTTTCTCCTCAGAGCCCCACATGAACAGTAAGCTTCCTTATGGCTTCCGTGTTTGGAGCTTCCCTTTATGGAAGGACAGCCCTTTCAGACCCAGCTCTTTCTAGGGCATCCCAGATCCGACCTCCAGCCTTCCACAAGTCTTCTACCCCTTCTCCCATCCTGGTGGGGCATCCAGTGCCCACCCCCAGCCCCTGGGACCTGCCTCCAGATTCCCTCCTCTGCTGGCTGAAGCATCTGACCGCAGGCTACTTTTCTACCTTCAGTTTCCATTTCGTTTCTGGCATGTGGAAATGTGTCTTTCTTTCCTTCTATTAAGGTCAGCTATGTGTCTAACAAGACTTTGTTTTGGTTACACTTATCCAGTATTTTTCTGCTTTTATAACTGGAAAGGTATCACACATTAGCCCTGTTCCCTTGTTTTATGAACTCGAATCTTCCCTCTGGGCTCTGCGGGCCTTGAATTAGGACATGTGGTTTAGTCAGCATTCAGCAAGTGCCTCTGATGTATGAGACACTTAGATTTTGACTGCTGAATAAATAAAACCTGAGATGAATCTCACCTTCTCCATTGAGCAACTGGATCTTAGAAAAGCCATGAAATCCCTGTAGGCCTCAGGTTCTCCATGATCAAACCAAAGGAAAATAATCCCTCCCCCGTTGTCCCACACAAAGAATGGGCTGAGAAAGTCAATGCAATAATATTATGAAAGACCTGTACATAGTCATAAGTGTTAGTTAAGAAAAAGATGCTAAGGAAAAAAATAATACTCTACCAAGCGATCATTCATTCACTTCTTTCTCACCAGGACAGCGAGAGCCAGAGAGAACTGAAAACCTCTGGTCTCTGTCAGTTGGTGTCAGACTCCTAAAGTGACATCAGCAGAGCAGGACAGAAAGTTCGCCAATGCTCCTCCCTCAAACATAGACCCTTCTTCTGTGGTCTTGTATTTGAATATTTTGTGAAAAGCTTGAAGTTCTCCCTTTAAACTTGGCTCTGCTGTTTGTCCTGTCTTTGTCCAGTGCTGAAAGAAATAGGAATGCCAAGGGCAATGGCCTCCCTGCTGGAATGACACTGAGCAACAGCTCTCTCTCTGACTCGTGCCTTTTGTTTCCATTAATCTACTGGTCTAGTTGGCAAGTGCTTATTGAATGACAGCCACATAACGGTGATTATGACAGGTGCATTTTCCCTTCCCTTTGGGCTTATAGGTACTTACTGCGGGGGAGGAAACACGAGTCTAATCATTTGAAGCATTTGCTGTAAGAGTCTTTCGGCCCCTAGCTTCACATATTCTAGATCTAATCCAGTGCTTTTCACCATGGGGAACCAAACTCCCCTCTGAAAGCCTGCTCATCTTTTCCTTTACCTCCCACTCTGCTCCTATGCATTCCCTAGTCATCTACTACAGTGTTCTACAGTATTTGTGAAACTGTTCAAAATCTGCACTAGATCTTAAACAGGCTCCTTGATTTCTGGACCCAGTGCCTTTGCAATGCTGTTCTGCTGCCCCAAATTAATCTTCTCTCTCGAAGCCTCATCTGACTACAAGGCTGAGCTCATGTACCTCGTCTGTGCTCCCCATTCAGGTGAGCTGGGTTCTAACTTCAACAGACAAGGTTGCCTATGCCCCCCCTTAGAGCTCTTACCAGGCTCTGGCAAATACTGCCTTCATTTAAGGGATGGTCTTCTCCCCAGATAGGCGATTTTTGTGAAGTGCATCTATGTCTTTCTTACTTACCTTGGCACTCCCACATACCAAGCAGTATCTCACCTAAAATTAGTGCCTAATAAATGTGTGCAGCTATTGGTTTAATTTGGATGGATAAGGGGTGAGTTTTCAATGCAAAGAGATAATCCACAACAATACCTAGGCGATAAAGTTAAATCAAATTGAAATTTTGGAGTACTCAGTTCTACAAACTGGTGAGCAGTAATTTGTTCCTTTAAAGGACATTTCTGAATCATGAGAATGCCCTAGAAAATTCTTAGCCCATTACTTTGAATCCAGGGTCCTAAGAAAATGTCTTCATAGGTTCTATATTTTGTCCCTGGGGTATCATTTTACCCATTGAGCAGATGCACAAATCAAAGCACAGAAAAGGAAATGTCATGGAGGACAGACTCATTTCTATGTCTCAGTAAGAGCCAGAAATCGAGCAGAGGCTTTTGTGTCTCACCCTTTGGCCAATGGCATACACTGCTTTGCATGGCATTATCATAAACTGTGAAGCACAGAGGGCATAGTTCTTGGTTGACTGTGAGCAATAAAGCATTTCAGATTAGTGTGGGAGAAGGAACAACATGGAAATGATGACAAATGTACACTCATTCATTTATTTATCAGTTCTCAAATAGTTGGTATGCATCACAGTACACCTGGGCATGGTGTGGATGGATAAGAAATGGGTGTTCCTAGAAAAGACCTCAGAAGACCCCGATACAGGCAGTCCTTGGGGCTCCCTTAATGAAATTGAATTAGATGTGCACAGTTCAATGAGGAGTGAGCCAGAATCCATTCCCTGTTTTACAACTGGCTTTTTTTTTAACTATAAAAAAATATCTTGTATATTGTTCCACATCGGAACATATCAAGGTGCTTATTATTCTCATTCTTTTGACAGCTGCAGAGTATCTCATAATATTTTTTAGCCAGTTCCATGTTGATGAATATTTAGGTTGTTTTCAAACATTTGCGAGTTATAAAAATTTTTAAAAGACCACAATGATATCCTTACACATACATTATTTCACATGTGTGCCAAATATACCCTTAGGAAGAGTTTTTAGAAATGGATTTGTAAGTCAAATGACATGTGCATTTTACGTTTTGATAGATATTGCCAAATTATCTTCCATAGAGACTGTAGCTGATATTCTAGTTTTTAAACATTATGTATTTACTACCTATTATGAGCAATGATAGGCTGTTTTATTTTCTTTCCCTTTCTATTCTTTTTGCTGAACAGTTATTTTAATTGTCTTATTGCCCTGGATAGGACCTCCTTAGTAATGTTAAACAGAATGGGTAAGAGCAGACCTCCTTCCCCAGTAAGGATGTTAACCTCTTTTCCTACTGACTTAGTTCCCTTGTATTCTACTTTGCTGAGAGTTCATGCTCCACATCTTAAGTGAGTGTTGAATCTGTCACATCTTTTTCTTGCATCTGTTAGGATAACTATATGTATTTTCTCTTATTCTGTTAATGTGCTGAATTACACAGATGGATTATTAAATATTAAACTCACATGCATACCTGGAAGAAGCAGTACATGATCATAATGATTATCTTTTTTAAATATCGCTTGATTCATTTTGTTCAATTTTGCTAAAAATATGTGTTTCTGTCCTTCAGGGTCATTATGGTTTCCTTTTCTTGTAATATCTTTATTTAGTTTTGGTATCAAGGTCATATTGGCCTCGGTTTGGGAAGAGTTCCCACATTCTGCATAAGTGTTTCTATTGTAGATGGTTTGCTGCTCTTCTGACCACACTTCTGCCCCTGTATTTCTACTCAGCCACTCGTATTTCCCCTGAGTTACGGCCCACCCAGAATTGGAACTCGTCTCAGGGACACTCAGGCCCCTGTGTCCTGCTGTCTGACCCCACTCCCCACCTAGCCCCAGACAAAGGACACAAAAATAGGTTTCAGTCAAACACTTAAGGATGAAATGAGGGTGCCAAATGCCATTTGAGATTGACATTCTACTTATATTCCTGGGCATCATGAGAGACACGTAACTGAAATAGAACATTGTTTTCAAAGACCTCCACACTGCTTGACTGAGACAGGTGGTAACTCTATACAACAGAGGAACCATGGCATTAGCTGAGAGTGGCCTTAGCACATCCCAACAGGCATTGCTTTGTGGAAGGGAAGAGGAAGTTTAGACCAGGGCTTGCACACCCACATTCTGGAGCCAGCCCACCCAAGTTTAAATTCTGGCTCTGCCATTTCCTAGCTGTGTGACCATACCAGCAAGTTATTGCCCCAGTGTTCCTCAGTGCCCGTATCTGGCAGATAGTAAGAATCCATAGGGTTGTTGTGAGAATTACAAAGGCCATAGGTTAGCATACACAGCACCCTCCAAATAGTGCCTGGTACAAAGTAAATGTTCCATATGCATTTGCTATTATAATTGCTCCTTCTTCTATGTTCCCACCTGTCTATATGTCAGGAAGAAGAGGGTGGTTGGTTCTGTGGATCTTTGCTGCTCTCTCAAAGCCCATCTCCTGTTTTCTCAAATGTGATTATGCATGTATCCACTGCAGGGTCTGGCAAGAAAGGCGGTTTGGCGAGAAGCTTTGCCCTGCCTTTATGCTCTGTATGCTGCCCCTTCTGAATGCTTTGTGGGCAGAAATCACAGCAGACTCCATAAGAGGGGTTCTATCCAGTCCCCTCACAGCTTCTCCATGAGCCTGTCTGTCAGGGTGGCAGATGCTGAGTTCTCACAGAGTGATGCCTGAGCTTCTTCAAATCATGCCTAACAGCTGGTTTGGGACCAGTTGTGGGGAAATCAGATCCCAGAAGTGAAACCAGCCAGATCACCCACTACTGTCACCACACCCTTCAGATGATCAGAAAACGATCAACAATTCTAAGCATCCCAATAAGTCTGATAAGCCTGTACAATAAGCTAGGAAGAAATAAAACTGAGATCCATCCAAAGATATCTGGCTTGAAAAAAAGAGCTCAAAGTGTTTTTCAAAACATCTGGTTCTTGACAGAGAACAGGATTTTGCCAACCAGTTCTCCCCTGCTAAAGCCCTGAGGTCCATTCTATGTGGTTCTGATTCCCTTTTTCCGGCCTCCATCAAAGGTTACATAAGGACCATGGGATTATTCTATGTTCACAAAACTTTGACTCTGTCATGCCCCCATGCTATGGCGATTCTCCCAAGTGGGCAGTATATAATGGCCCAGCCCCACTCACCCTCCCCAAGTGGATGTTTACCCAAGGTCAGCCATGTTCCCAGCCAGTACGGTTTCACAATGCATGGTGTCATGGCCTCCCACAAGTACTCCGCTTGTGTTCTCTCCGAGAGTCCCCTGATACTCTCTGGGTGCTTGGCAAATATGAAACCACAAACAGAACTGGAGTTCACAGACATGGTCAGCTCAAAGGGGATTTCCTCAATGTGCATTCTTTTCTGAGAACCTCATTGATTGTTCTCCTGAGGCTGATTGTGGAAAAAACTCTGAACTCACCCCATTTTGGTAGATCAAGGGCCGCATTTAGGGGAAATTATCAATAAAAGCTGAGATGAGGCAGGTCAGATGTCCTACAATTGGAAGTCCTCTGAGACAGCTCTGGAGTTGCAAAAAAAAAAACAAAACTTTTTTTAGAGGAAAAAAATGACAGCAGGGTCACTGGCTTCCAGTGACAGAGTCCATAGGGTGATACAACTAATAGCTCTGTGCTGAGTGCCTTGGAGACTTGTAATCAGGATACTCATATTTAATTACAATTGCAATTAAAGTAATGCAAGTAATGCAAGCACATGATTTAATATCAAATCCTTGTCCCCTCCTATAAAATGAAAGAAAAATATATATTTATTATACCTGTTCCACTCCCCAAGGACAACCTTGGGTTCTGGTGGTTGCCATCATTTATAAACCGAGTTTGGAACTGTTCCTTCCTCTTCTATTTTCTGGAAGAAATTGTTTAGAATTGGTGTTATTTCTTCTTTAAGTGTTATTTTAGATTTTGCCAGTGAAACCACCTAGACTAGAGGGGGGTTTAACTATAAAGTCAATTTATTTTATAGTGGTTATCTATTTAATTTTGAGTGTGTTTTGGTAATTTATGGTTTTTAGAAATGTGTCCATTTCTTTTAAGTTGTCATATTTATGAACATAAAGTTGTTCATAATGCTTCCCTATTATTCTTTTAATGTCTGCAGGATCTACAGTAATACACCTTCTTTCATTCCCAATATTGATAACATGAATCTTCTCTCCTTTTATCTTTGTCAGTTTTTCTAGAGGTTTGTCTTTTTAAAGAACCAGTTTTTGGTTTTATTGATTCTTCTCTTTGTTTTTCTGTTTTAAATTTCATTGATTTCTGGTCTTACCTTTATTGTTCTCTTCCTTCTGCTTGCTTTGGCATTCTTTTGCTCTTCTCTTCATAGAGACTTAAGATGAAAGCTTAGATGAAAGATGAAAGCTTATTTATTTGAAACTTTCCTTCTTTTCCAATATAAGCACTTAATTCTATAAATTTGCCTCACAACATCCCTTTACCTTCATTCTACAAATTTTGTATGTTGTATTTTCATTTTTGCTCAGTTCAGGTAATCTACTTTCCCCTGAAATGTGTATTCTGCTGGTTCAGGTGGGAAATTCTATAAATGTCAATTAGATCCACTTGGTTGATGGTGTTTATCAGTTCTTCTATATCCTTGATGATTTTCTCTCTGTTAGTACTATCATTACTGACAGAGTGTTGAAATCTCCACCTAAGATTGTGAGTTTATTAATCCTTTCAGCTCTGCCACCTTTTACATTATGTATTTTGAAGCTCTGATTTTAGCTTTTACACATGTATGATTTTTAAGTTTTCATGAAGAGTTGACTCCTTTATCATTATATATTTTCCTTCTTTGTCCCTGGTAATTTTCTTTGCCTTGAAGTCTACTTTGATATTAACATAGCCATTTCAGTGTTAGCTTAGTGTTTACATGGAATATGTTTCTCCATCCTTTTACTTTTAACCTACCTCTGTCATTATCATTTAGACAACATACAGCTGTGTCATGTGTTTCCTTATTCATTCTGACAGTCTCTCTTTCTTAATTGGTGTGTCTAGACCATTTACATTTAATGTAATTATTTATATGTTTAGATTTAGGTTTACCATTTTGTATTTGATTTCTGCTTATTACCTCAGTTTTTCATTTTTTTAAAGATTTTATTTATTTATTTGACAGAGACAGACACAGCGAGAGACGGAACACAAGCAGGGGGAGCGGGAGAGGGAGAAGGAGGCTTCCTGCTGAGCAAGGAGCCTGACGCAGGGCTTGATCCCAGGACCCTGGGATCATGACCTGAGCCAAAGGCAGACGCTTAACAACTGAGCCACCCAGGCGCCCCCAGTTTAATATTTTCATTTCTTTGTTTCCTTTTTCCTTGCCTTCTTTTGGGATATTCCAACACTTTTTAATATTCTATTTTCATTTATCTGTTGTATTTCCACTATATCTCTCTGTATAGTTTGTTTTCCTATATTTCATTTGTCTGTCTGTTTAGTGTTTGCTCTGCAGATTATGATAAACATATTTAACTTTAAAAAATCTTAGAGTCAATGTTTTACAACTTTAAGTGGGATATACAGACCATACCAACATACAGGTCCCCTTTCCCTCTCCCTTCTATGTGGTAGTATCAGAAGTATTACATCTATGTGCTTTGAAAATCTCTCCAGAAAATATTATAATATTTGCTTTTAGCCATCCAACATATTTTAAAGAATTGAAGAAGGGAAAAGTAGTCTATTGTATTCATGCAAATATTTACTATTTCTATTGCTCCTCCTTCATTCCTGGTGTTTCAAGTTTCCCTCTGATATAATTTGCCTTCTGTCAAAAGAAATTACTATAGCAATTCTTTTAGAACAGATCTGCTGGCTTTCACCTCTCAAGCCCTTTTATTGGGTAAGCCTATTTTGTTTACAGGATCATGAATACAGGTTGCCAGAATGGACAAATTAGCCAATCATGCCTTTCTGTGAAGTCAGAGCAAATTTAACAAGTTCCACAAAACAATGAGAGGTATGCTGCTACTGTGAAGTTTTCAGCTTTGGTTCACACAGATAAAATTAATTATTGTCATAGCTTTCTTTCATATACAGCCAAGGCTTAAATTATTTTAGACTTCACTCATCCTGCCTTGATCAAGAAAATACACACTCAACTTCTCATGCCTAGTGACTTCTGGCAAAGAGTTTCTCTGATCAATTACATGGGTACAGCCTATTGTCTGGATCTCCCTCTTTCCTTCATAATTCCCTACCCCCAATCCACGTATCCCAGATCAGGGGCAATTTTATAGAGGAGATGGCAAAGAGGATTTGCATCATCCACCCCCAACATGATAAAAACAAAACAAAACAAAATGCTATCAGACATTTCTTTCTTTTCTTTTCTTTTTTTATTTATTTGACAGAGAGAGACACAGTGAGAGAGAGAACACAAGCAGGGGGAGTGGGAGAGGGAGAAACAGGCTTCCCACTGAGCAGGGAGCCCGACGCGGGGCTCACTATCAGACATTTCTGTTTGCTCTTTTGGGATCTGCTCTCAACTCCAGAGCCATTCATCATCCCTTCCCATGGGAGTCAGTCCTTTTTCTCTCCTCCCGGATTTGTCTCTGTAGGAACATCAAACTCTACCCCTTCCCATTTATTACACAGTTTTTCTCTTCTTCATGGAAACTAGGCACCAGCCCAAAACCCAGGTCCTTAAAGCTTGTTTCTATTGCCTCAATAGACTTATAAAGCCAATTTCCAAAAAAATTCAAGTCCCTTCTGAGTAAAGAATTCTTGTAATAACCACTAAGAAGAGAAAACATTTCTTCACTTTATGACATGCAAATCTCAGAAGAGACATTTGTGTTCAGGTTGTAGGGACATTTCACTCTAACCCTCAATGTTTTGTCCAAATGAAAGCCCAGTACAGCAAGTTTCCACAATGAGTGTGAGTTTGTTATAAGCACTGTTTCCTCTAATATATTTGTGGGGGTCCCTGTAGTCATTTCTCCCTCTACTCACCAACAAGAACACATTGCACTGTGTGTATTGTACAGGGTCCCAACCCAGTTTCTCCTTTCCCAACTCCTCTAGTAGAGGAGCCAGCCAGACTTACACCTTTAACTGAGCTAACTGCAGGCTCATACAACTTTAGCCAACTTCTGTACTCAAAAGTTTAAAGGGTCGTACCCTAAGTCATTCAGTTGAGGGTAGCAGGGTGCCTATATCTTGGGTGAATTCAGCAACTAGCCCCAGAAGAACCACAGAGGACACAGCAAAGAACTAGAGCAGTAGGTGGAAATTCTGCATGCCTGTTGCCCAGGTCACAAGCCTTGGCTCTCCTGTACTCCATTCTGTTCAAAAGGCTTCCCTGTTATATTTTCAAGTGTGACTCTGCCTTCCTACTCCCAACATCAACTCCTTGGCTCCAGTTCATAAAACTGGGCATGTGTCTTCAGCTCCTTCTGATTTCTTTTTCTACTACCTCCCTGATTCCCCAGCCCCTATGAGGACTAATGTCCTGTTCTACTTTTATTAGACTAACAGAATGGGGTAAGGCACTGACCGGGAGCTATGTCTGCCTCCAGATATTATCAAATGGTGTAAAGATTACAACAGAAACAGTTCTTGATGGAGAACAAGAGTGTTCAAGGCCATGTTCAAGGAGTTCCTGGTTCCTGACATGAGGCTACCACTGTCATTCACTTATTTCATTTATTTGTATGCTATAATCACCAATAATTACTATTATTATTTTAAACAATTAAAATTTAGATCAGTTAACAATAAAAAAGTAAAGATTCTATTTGACCTTCATTTTTTTCTTCTCCAACACTTTCTTTACATAGATCAGTTTCTCACTTTATCATTTTCCTTTTACCTGAAGAACTTCTTTTTTTTTTTTTTTAAGATTTTATTTATTTATTTGACAGAGAGAGAGATAGCAAGAGCAGGAACACAAGCAGGGGGAGTGGGAGAGGGAGAAGCAGGCTTCCCACTGAGCAGGGAGCCCGATGTGGGACTCCATCCCAGGACCCTGGGATCATGACCTGAGCTGAAGGCAGATGCTTAACGACT
Organism: Neomonachus schauinslandi; assembly: GCF_002201575.2. NCBI lineage: Eukaryota > Metazoa > Chordata > Mammalia > Carnivora > Phocidae > Neomonachus > Neomonachus schauinslandi. The sequence goes on from NC_058408.1 coordinate 116,496,770, forward strand.
GAGCCACCCAGGTGCCCCCTACCTGAAGAATTTCTAAAACATTTCTTAGAGGACAGGTCTGACAGTGATGAATGTCTTCAGATTTTTTTTCTAAGAAAGTTTTTATTTCTCCTTAAATTTTGGAGAATAATTTTCCAGGGTACAGAGGGTGGGAGCCAAACTTTTCATTGGAGCAAGTGTTGACAGATAAGCAATGAGAGGAGTCTAAAATATTCCATACAGAAATGCATTAGAGTTGGGGAAATAGCATAAATTCATGTTTACATTAATAAAGATACAAGTGGAAGGGCGCCTGGGTGGCTCAGTTGGTTAAGCGACTGCCTTCGGCTCAGGTCATGATCCTGGAGTCCCTGGATTGAGTCCCGCATCGGGCTCCCTGCTCGGCGGGGAGTCTGCTTCTCCCTCTGACCCTCCCCCCCTCTCATGTACTCTCTCTCATTCTCTCTCTCTCAAATAAATAAATAAAATCTTTAAAAAAAATAAAAATAAAAATAAAGATACAAGTGGTTACATATATACATACATATATGCACGTACAAGCATACACACATATGAGTTAGTATACACACAAATATTTCCTTCCTCTATCCCCTGAGAGGACCCAGAAGCAAAGACACCCCAATAGCAAGGAGCATACCTAGCACCTAGATCTTGGTTTCTAATACCATTCTTGATATAAAGAAACTGTGCTCCTTGGAAAAAATGGTAATTGTAGAACTGGGTCAGAAAATACACAAGATGAGCCTAGAGCATCTTATAATGCCAAAAAGTAAGGAAATGATCAAACAACAAAATATATTGATGGGGCACATTAAAAGGACACAGGAGACAACTGAAAAAGCTCCCAATGGCCAAAGTTGGAACAATTTCATCAGCAAGATAAATAATGTAGTACAGTTGATCCTTGAACAACATGGGTTTGAACTGCACAGGTCCACTTATCTGGATTTTTTTCAATAGATACAGAACAGTACTGTAAATATATTTTGTTTTCCTTATGATTTCCTTAATCACATTTTCTTTTCTCTATCTTAACTTTATCATAAACATATAGTATATAATACATATGATATACAAACTATTTGTTAATCAAATGTTTATGTTATTGCCAAGGTCAATAATAGGCTATTAATAATAAAGTTTTGGGGAAGTCAAAAGTTATATATGAATTTTTGACTGCACAGGGGGTCAACATCCCTAACCCCTACATTCATTGTCCAAGAGTCAACTGTATTAGATTATAACCCAAAATATAAAGTAAATATTCATGAGTCCATATGGATACAAATAAATGACTGAATAAATAAATAATTGGGGAGAAGAGACAAATCTCCCATACAGAATTCCAAATAAATTATGTAGATACTCAGCCTTCAACGAAGTGGGGCATAACTGTCCATAACTCTCCATGAGTGAGTTACATAAATGACTTCCTTCCAAAGAGTAAAGTATGAAAAGGGAGCGGAGCAGGGAGAGAGTAACTTCACAGTGGAGAAGCCTGACAAATACTTTCTCAGTCAAGTGATTAAGGTCAAGATCAACAGTAATGTCATATTGATACATGTACCCTTGATATGATGTGATGAAAATGGCTCTTTACCTCTATGGTCTCCCTCCCAAGAACACAAAATCCCAGTCTAATCATGAGAAAAAGTATCACACAAATCCCAGTAGAGGGGCATTCTAAAATTCTAAAATATACCTGACCAGTACTCCTCAAGACTATCAAGATCAGGGGCGCCTGGGTGGCTCAGTCGTTAAGCGTCTGCCTTCGGCTCAGGTCGTGATCCCAGGGTCCTGGGATCGAGCCCCACATTGGGCTCCCTACTCAACAGGAAGCCTGCTTCTCCCTCTCCCACCCGCCCTGCTTGTGTTCCTGCTCTCGCTATCTCTCTCTCTGTCAAATAAATAAATAACATCTTTAAAAAAAAAAAGACTATCAAGATCATCCAAAACAAGGGAAGTTTAAAAAACTATCATAACCAAGAGGAGCCTAAGAAGACATGATGACTAAATGTGATATAGTGTCCTGGATGGGATCCTAGAACAGACAAAAGACATTAGGTAAAACGGAGGGAATGTGCATAAAGTATAGACTTTAGGTAAATCTAATATATCAATATTAGGTCATTAATTCTGGCAAATGTACCACCTAATGTAAGATGTTAATTATAGGAGAAACTGGGTGTGGAATATATGGAACCCTCTATACTATCTTCATAATATTTTTGTAAATCTAGAACTATCCTAGCTTTTAGCTTAGAGGAGGCGAAAGTGCAACAGTTTTCAGTGGTCCCCAATCCAGGTTCATTTAACATGAGCCGTCTCCACCATGGGCCCAGGTTGGACCCCAATAAAATCAAAGTCTTATACCTAAAGTGCACCGGTGGGGAAGTTGGTGCCACGTCTGCCCTGGCCCCAAAGATCAGCCCCCTGGGTCTGTCTCCAAAAAAGGTTGGTGATAACATCGCCAAGGCAACTGGTGATTGGAAGGGGCTGAGGCTTATGGTGAAACTCACCCTTCAGAACAGACAGGCCCAGATTGAAGTAGTACCTTGTGTCTGTGCCCTGACTATCAAAGGCCCTCAAGGAACCGCCAAAAGACAGAAAGAAGCGGAAAAACATTAAGCACGGTGGAAATGCCACTTTTGATAAGATTGTCAACGTTGCCCAAAAGATGTAGCACCGATCTTTAGCCAGAGAATTCTCTGGAACCATTAAAGAGATCCCAGGGACTGCCCGATCTGTGGGCTGCAATGTTGATAACCACCACCCTCATGACATCAATAGCAGTACAGTGGAATGCCCAGTGAGTTAAAAACTACAAAGGAAAATATTTCAATGAAGGCTCATTTGACAACCAAAGCATTTTTTAAAAAAAACATTTTTTAAACTATCGTAAGAAAAATTAAATTTATTTTAAAACAAATGAGCACAAACTTCTGACTGAATATGGCAGTCCAATTGAGGAAACATTTTCAATCAATACTCTGGTTTTTACCAACTGTGGTAGAAATATCAATATACAAAAAGTTGCACATATTTAATGTTATACATCTTGATGAGTTTGGATATATACATACTTGACAACACTTTTCTCGAAAGAAAAGTCCCCTTAGTTTTGGTCAGGTGCTCACCCCGTAGTCCACTGTGACTCTCTCGGAGGCAGCTGAAGAGGGTTACTTCATACCAATCGCAGCTGTCAGCACTGTGTCTACTACACGCCAAGTTCTATGCTAAATTCCTTGAATGGACGATCGTGGCACTGTTGTACGGATAGGGAAGAAGCAGAGCAGACGCTCCTAGGTGCCTACTCACCATTTGTCCCCCTTCTTGTTCACCAGCAGAATCTTTTGTTTAGGGCAGTAATCAGCCAGTTGCCTCTCCAGACAACCGGCCCTGAACTGGGGGTCTCAGAATAGGTTGCCTCCCAGGTTCTGGTGCCGTCCTTCTCTGCTTCTGTCCTCTGTCCATCAGGGGTGCAGACACAGGCTGTGAGGAAGCAGCCTCCTACGAACATGAGGCAGGAAGCGAGAGGACAAAAGCCTCACCTACAGGCAGCATACAAAGAGAGGATCCGGGGACACAGATGACATGGAGAGCCACTTCGCCAGCCTGGACAGCTATCTCAGGACTTTGTTTTGTGTGAGAAAGAAAATCCTTAATTGGTTAAGCTATTCTACTGTGTTCCCACTCTATGAATTTGAGCATAACTCTAATGGAAGAATTAAGTGACTTGCCCAGGGCCTCATATATAGGACATGACACACATGGAGCCCAAATCAGGTTGGTGCAACCCCAAAGCTTGAAACTGCTGCATTTTCCTTCCTTTTACGTTTGTGGTCGTTGCTTATCATTAACTATTCCATCCCAGGCCTTCCCAGCTCCTGATTTTCAATATTGACTTTATAATTGAAACGCTCAAAGGACTATTCCTGGGCTCACCCCCTGGCTCTTCCTGGTCCTGGCCACCCCAGGAAGCAAGCCCACCCCTGAGTGCACCCCTGGACCCTGGGGTGTGGGGCTCAGACAAAGCAGATCAGGTGGGCCCGCAGTTTTCAGCTGCAGCTTGAATTCACCCCTATACCCTCATTGGCCCTTTGATCTTGTCATGAGACAGCTGTTCTTCCTAAGCCACATCTCTCAACCCTCGACTCCCATGCAACTCCTACTTATCAACGAATCAAATTATTAGTGTCTAGCCCGATGTCGGAGTCCTGGGTTACAACAAGGGAAGATGATGGCAGCCGTGACCAGTGACCGTAAGGACGGGCAGCCGTGAGCACGGCAGGGAGGACACCCTCTCACCCCTCCCTTCTCATTCCCTCCTCCCCACCGCACCTCCATTAAATCCTGCTTCCTCTCTCCGGCCTTTGGTTAATGCTATTCTTACCACATCACAGACAGCGACTTTTGGAAAAAATAAATCAGTAAAGGCCACTATCCCTGGCTTGAGTCCTCTGTTCACCCCCACGTGCCCAGGGCTGCCAGGACCCCCACAGAGCTCTGTGTCTGCAGCCTGGTGCCCTGAGCAGCGCCGGCTCTGTCTGCTGCAGGCGGAGACCAGGACCTAGACCCCTCCGGAACTAATGCACCGTGGACATGAGCACAGGGTGGCCCCCATGCCCCACCGCCTCCACTCTGATGCTTCTGAGTCTCACTGCTAAGAACTGAACGGCTCAGAGGCCAGCGGCAGGGTGCTCGACGCATCTTGGCACTCATAGTGCCTCCGAGCGCCTGGTGGGGGAGGCACCTGGCGAGCACTCTTGAAAGGAATCCATAAGCAATGCGCACCTCCTGTGCAACCAGCCCTGGCCTCCCTTAGGAGAAGCAGCTCCTTGCGTCCGCTTTCTCCTGGCCACCGCTGCCTGATGCCCCAAGGACACCCTACATGGAGCAGTGGCCCAGGAAAAAACAATTAACCACCCCCCTCCCCAGCCTGTTCTTTCTTGCGGCGCGCGGACAGTGTTAGAGCCATCCTCAGCCTCAGGCTCTGCAGAGAGAAGGAGGCAGAGTCTCCTCTGGTCCTTCTCTCCTTCCTCCTCCCTATCCTCCCTTTCCACAGACTCCTCACCTGGGCCTTGCTGCCTGCACCATCCACTGCTGCTCTGTATTATCACACGTATTCCCATCTTAACCTGTATTTGAAGCCCTCATTATTTGCACCTGCCTCCCTCCCACTCCAGGCTCCTTCCGCATTATTCCTCCAGCACACTTGCTGTTCCAGGCCCATCCTGAAAGGGCTTTTTCCATTTAGTTCCCCCTAACTCCACCTGTTGAAAGTGGATATCTCCCTTCTGAAGCCCCGAACGCCTGCTCTCTCTCTCTAAGAGCAGCTTTTGTTTTCTACCTAATCATGTAGTAGACGGTGCATGCATCTTATCCCAGCTGACTTTGGGTCAGGACTATCTCCACATCCTGTATGGTCGTGAGACCAGTCATTTTCCATGGTGGGCACTCAGGAAGGAATAGAATCCCGGAGCTAGAAGCAATCTCAGAGCTCACAAAAGCAGCCCCAAGTATGCACATCCCATTGCCAAGGTGAGGAAGACAGAGAAAGGAAACAGGTTGCTCAAGGTCACAGCCCTCACTTATGACAGTGTTAGCATCAGATGACAGCTGAGTTTTGAACAAAAATATGTCAGACTTGGAGCTGTAGAACATTTGTAGAATTCCAAATGTCAGTGTGGAATTCCAGCTCTGATCTCTCACGGTTGATACATAAACAATTTTTTTTAAATGGTTAACATGGATTAAATTATCATGATGTGCAGGTGCACTGCTAGGAACTCTGGGTGAGCTGTCTCATGTGATCCTCACAACAGTCCTATCATTTAGGGCTAGTTTTGCCCCCACTTTCTAGATGACCCCAAGTCTTAGAGAGACTAAGTAACTTTCCCCAGTCATATATACTGATAAATTTTTAAGAAAGGTTTGAGCCTAAGTAGTCTCACATGAGAAGTCACACTCTGAACCAACACATTAAGTCACTCAAACTCTCTGGACCTCAGTTTTACCACGTGTAAAATAGGCATAATAGTAGTTCATCTTCGTGGCGTACACCATACATGAAAGAGCTCCAGAGTGTGCATCACTCTCTATAGCTCAGTGAAGACTCCAGAGATCTGAATGCTCATCTCAGCTTCTGTCCTTTGACCTGGTGTACACAACCCTTCACCTCTCTGTGCCTCACTTTTCACATCTATAAAGTGAGGAGCTTGACCACACAATATTTAAGACTTCCTCTACTACAGTCTGAGCATCCTGGTGGTGAGTCTTCTGGCTGGAATCTGCTAACAATTGGTTGATTTTGCTTTGTGCTGAGTCACGTGCTCATTGACAAGTGGTGCCATTAGCATGATGTACCATGTTCATTTACATGCCAGGCTTGCCTCCAGCTCTACACATAAAAGCAAAGCTTCACATGAAATGTTCTTTCCGTGTTTACTGTCACTTAGTTTAGGGGACATACTTGGAAAGGGATTTTTCTTTGCTTTTTAACTAAAGATACTATTTTGCACAATACTATCCATATGTTACTAACATTAAAACTTAGAAATATGCCTTTGATGTCACTTCATGGAATACAAATAAATATGCTTCATTATTTTTAATAATTGCATAATATATAATATGAATTTACCTAAAATTTGTTTTGTTTCTGCTATTTTCATTGAACATTCTTTGAAATATTTTTCTTGATTCAACATTCAACATTTTCTTGATTCAAACATTCAATTTAGAGCTTGCATAAAATTTCATTGCACTGAAGTGCATAATTTATTAAGCTCTAATGTTGGGTATTTAGGTTATTTCCAATTTTTCTTGGATTTAAGTGCACATTTGTGAAACAGTGGATTTCTGGGTTAGATTGAGGCATTGAGCACCATCTAAAATTGGCAATAAAATGAAGTCCAAGTTTTCAGTTCTAAATGAAAGGACACATTAATATTACCCAACAGTGAAGTTCCCATATATGGCTCTTCGTTAGACCAAAAAGCTCAAGTTTCTAGGGCAAAGAGCTGGTGCATAATGATTTTTTAATTTATTTCTTCATCATGCATTTATTCAATTTATCTAAATATTTATTTTAGACTTAGCGTTCTAAGCACTCTGCTAAGTTCTGATGATATGGGTAGAATGCCTTCCCTGACCTTGTGGGGAACTTATAATCTAGTAAAGAAACAGACAGTATAGCAGTAAAACAAACATGCATGAGAGATCACATATGGAAAAGGAATCTAGGTATATTTAAGTCACTTACTATGTATGTACCTCGTAAGTTACGTAATCTTTCTGTACTTCACTATCTTCATCTGCAAAATAGACAAAATAACAGTTAACATGTGTAAATGCTTAAAAGAGTCCTTGACACATACTAAGCACTCAATATGTTTTAGTTATTATTGTTTTTTGTATTAATTATTCACTGCCTCATAACAAATCACCTCCAAATTTAGCGGCTTCAAACAAGCATTTATCATCTCACATAGCCTCTGACGGTCAGGGATCTGGAAGCAGCTTAGCTGGGTGGTTCGGAGTCAGGGTCACTCATGAGGCTGTAGTTATCTGAAGACTTGGCTACAATGGGAGAATCTGCTTCCAAGATGCCCCCTCGACATGGCTGTTGGCGGGAGGCCTCCGTTCGTTGTCCTGTGGATGTCTCTGTAGGGCTGTTAAATGTCCTTACACTATGGCAGCAGGCTTCCCCTCTCGCCAGTGATCCCAGAGAAAGAAAGAGGAGGTAGTATCTTTTATGACCTAATCTCAGAAGCGCTACACACCATCACCTCCACCCCAATCTATTTGTTAAAAGTGAGTCACTAAGTCCCGATTTCACTTAAGGAGAGGAGACTTAGGGCCCACTTTTCGAACAGTGTCAAAGAGCTTGTGGACATACCATAAAATGCCATACAGACATGGAAGGACCACTCAGCACCTGACCCACAGAAGGGGTCCTCTCTTCCCACTCCTTTGGGCCCCCTCAATGGAACAATGCATACAACACAGCCCCTCCATAAAGCTCATTCACTGAGATGCCTTCTATTTCTACCTTACCCTATTTCTACAAATCCCTATCATCTTCATCACCAGATACACAAAGTAACTCTTTTGTTTCCAATCTCATGTTCAATCAAAGCAACTATTAGATTGATGGCTTTAATTCCTTTAAATCCAAGCCAGCTTCCATCGCTTTCAATCCATCTCTCTAAGAAAAATTTCCTTCATTTCAGAAAAGAAGCTTCCTGTCCTGCGAGATGCAGGGCAGCCTGCTGGACAAAATCCACAGTGGCAGATGAGAGGTGACTCCCACAACCCCCGGGGGCCAGGTCGACCTGCATCCAGGACACCTCTTCCAGCCTTCCCCACAGCTGCCCAGCAGGCTTCACCTGGCCTTCGGTTGTCTCAGAGACTTATTCTCTTTGATCATGTTAATCTTCCCTTGGGAGGATATTTACCAGTCCTACTGTATTTTTAAAAATTCATATATCTATAAGATGTCACATTCTTGGCATAAGTTATCTTCAATCATTACTTCAACTCCAAAAACCAAGTATTCCTTCCTAGTCCCCACTGTACATGAGAAACCTGAGTCTCAGAAAAATCAAAGTACTTGCACCAGCTACCACAATGATGGAAGCCTCAGAGCGAGGCTTGCTGGACTCCATATCCGGGTCTGTCGCCGATGCTGACAGTCTATGGCATTTTATTTTAGAGCCGCAAGACTGCAAAACCCTGCAGTCATTCAGGTTATGCCCAGACATGCCAGTTCACTTGCCAAACCTTTCCCAGAAGTCTTTTCTACCCTCCTATGAAAGTGACACGTCACCCACACCTAGTGTTGCCTGGTAACTTACAGAATGTCCAGCTAAATTTGCGTGTCACATAATTTTCTTAATATAAATCCGTCTCATACTTCAGCTAAAAAGTAGTTTGTTGTTGGAATGTAAGTTTAACGGGGCATGCAGTGACCGCAGACTAGAATGCTTACAGCTCTCCCTCCCCATGGCGGATCTGGAGGTCTGAACAGATCCGAAGGTTCTGATTTCTTCACAAAACCACAGAGTGGATGTGGGACCTAGATCACGGGAGCTCTGAGTTCTGAGTTTCTGCAGTGGGAACTGGGTAGGATGTCCCAGGAAGCTGGAGCTTCTGCTGACACTGAGATCCATGTCCCTGGCTGCTCCACCTCGGGTAAATGCAAAAGAGTTTGATGTGTGCCTTCTGTTCAGTCAGAGATGAGTTTAAGTGTGGAGACCCGATTTTGTGGGCGTTACTTGTAGCAAAACTGTCACCACAAATTCATGCTCTTTCCTCACCCATGTGCCTTTGAAGGGCCCCATTGCCATTCAGTAAGTAATGACCCTGGGTGCAAACCACAGCTGGGAAGAGCCTACAGCAACCCCAAATAAGGCAGGCTCCATGGAATTAAACTTTGTTTTAGTGTCAAACCAAGTTGGCCAGGACAGATGGACACCACTCTTGTCCTATACTGTCCTTGTCCAAATCCTGGCTGACCTCTCCATCATCCCTGCATGCAACCGCAGCTGGAGAAGAGGATATGCTCCTCCCAGTGGCTCTGCAGACTCTTGGGACATGTGTATGTTTTCAGAGGCAAAATCCACCAAAAATCCCTTAGGATAAAGTGCCAAAATTCTGGAGTGTGTTCCAGGCTCTGTGTGACTCTCCCCTGCCCACAGGTCCCTCACTGTATCTTGCCTCCAGTCACAGTGGTCCTTCAGATCCCCAAATGATTTCCTTTCCTGGAAGGTTCTCATTCCTTCTTCTGGAGAGCACCTACTGACACTCCAGGTAGCAGCTGAAATATGATCACTTACAGGAGGCTTTGGCTCAGCCCTACCCATCTCCCCATCACAGCTAGGTCAGGTTTGCCAATCAGCCACATTTCACATGCTCAATAGCCACATATAGCTCTTGGCTACCATATTAGTGTGGATATAGGACAGTTCCACCAGCACAGAAAAATATTTTTCCTCTTGAAAAAAAAAGATGTTAAATAAAGGCTTGTTTTTATTTACTTCCCAGTGCCCTATGGAATTGTCTCTGGTGGGATTTTCTACTCACATGCTGTGAGTCCATCTCAAAGCTTTGTGCCCTGACCTTCCACCTCCTTTCCCCATCCTTAAGGATATAGATCTGATGCTTTCATTCACTTCTCTGCAGATAGCCCCCGAGTACTGTCCTTGATGATCTCATCTGTCCTCTTATTACGATTTTCCACCAGGCAGCCTGAGCTCTTGCTTTTAATGAATTTACTCTTTCTAATTCAAAGTATAAGAGAGAAACAGATCCAGACAAAGGTGCCTTGTCAACAATTTCCGAAAGTCAAAGTTGGGCTTATCCCGGAATAATAACCTTCTTCTGGAAAACGAAAGAGCCAGAAGCTGAGTGTAGTGACATCCATTCTTCTTACTGAATGTGCAACGAGGCTAAAACAGCTTTCTGAAGCTGTGGGCCCCTCCCATTTCCCACTGGCCCCTCCCATTTCCCACTGTCCCCTCCCCTGGCAGAACAAGCAGAGGGCTTTCCTCTTGCAAAGTTCCTCCTAGATGCTTCCACTCCCTTCCGCTCCTAACCATCTCTCTTCCCATAAATCGACCTGTCTTTCTCAAAAAGAAAATCCAAAACCTTTTGATTCTCCATGTACATGAAGAGATAACTACTAGGAAGTGAATACATGAATGAATAAACGAATGAAATGAACAAATCTCTAGATTCCATTCCCTGGCAGAAATTCCGCAATCTGTCTGCATATTCAAGGTGATCACAGACCTGGGTCCTCTCATCTTTGAGCGTATCTCAGGAGAGAGGGAGAGAAAAAGAAGCAGACGTCTCTATCAATCTCCCAAACTAGGAGGGACATTCAAGAGGAGGTGTTGTTCAAGTTGTGTGCATCTCAGATGATGGATTTCTAGGGCTCTTGCATAGGCTTTAAGGCCCAATGGTAAACACATTCTCCATTTCCCCCATTCCTTGGTATTGTTCCAAAGCAATCTGATTAGTAGGAAGCAGGCTTGGGGAAAAGTCTCAGACTCCACTCTTGGAGCGAGCACAGTCTCCAGCAGTGCCAGCTACTTGGGCTGGTTGGGGTTCTTACTCACTTGCCATCCCTACCAACCTTGCTCATCTGGTGCCCAGACCACTCGGGAGCAGCAGGGCGTCAGAGCAGCTCCTGGTCCCTGTGAAAATTGCACAGTCTTAGAGGTTGAAAAAGGGACATTAATAGGAGATTGGGTGGAAGCTATTGTTTCCATGTAAGTCATGATTTTAAAGGATGGGAAGACAAGAGGGGATGTTGTCATTGGATGGGAAGGGTGGTGATCTTGGATTCAAAGGCAGTAATCATGGATTCATTGGAAAAAGAGGGACACTTTCCAATATAGCTGGAGGGAAGAAAGAAAAGACAAGCCAGACAGCTTTTGAGTGTTTGCTAGATATTAGAAGCCGTAAAGTACTACCGTAAAGTACTAGGAGCACCAGTCTTTATAGATGTGGGCGCAGAAGCCTGTGTGCAGATGCAGGAGGAAAACGTTTAGATGGGTTGACAGGTAGCAGGCTCACCCTTTTTAACACTACAACTGCTGATTTTTTCTGTAGTTCAGCTGGCTTCCTTCATGAGCCCCAACTACTGGTGATTGAGAAAAACATTCATTTATGTGTTCAAACTAATTTATTTTGATCTTTTACTTCAAACAGCCTTTTGCAGGGAAGGGGATAGAAGAGCTAAGTCCCTCAGACACCCTCCCTGTTCTTCATCCCCTGGAATGACATCTGGGTTGGGAGGTGAGCATGTGCAGAGAGGCCTCTAAGTGAAGGCGGCTTTGACCTGGGGTGCCAATGCCCACAGCAAAAGAATTCTCATGGTTTGGTTTTTGGCTTAGTTGCTATGGATAAATGCTAGGTGGCCATTCATTCTATGATTGAGGGTAGAGAAAGAATTCAACCCGTGTGTGCTGAGGGTGGAGGACAGGTCACTGCCATGGGTCCTATAGACCCTGGGGACTTATTAGGACGAGGGGTTCCCACTGTCACCGCCGCCCCATTGTGATCATATTCTGGTTTCTGGCTTCCCCTCTTTTTCATATGCTTAGGTGCTCTCATCTCTTTCTCATTGCCTCAAATCTGAAACCCCCCAACAGCCAATGACTCACCCTCCCCAAGCCCATTCCATCCCCTTTAAAGCATTTGTTCACTTTTGAATTTCATTAATTATGTGAAGAAGAAAAAAATTAAAAATATACCCTGACTTCCATTTTACATTAAGATTTACTAAAAGCTTTGAAAGTTGTGAAATAATCCCGGCAGTGATATGCTGGCTCCATCCAGCCCACGGATGGAGTGGTTTGGTGCTCTAGTGGATGGTCCTTCTGTTTCAATTTTGGTTTTTGCTTTAAACCAAGAATTTGATATAAAGTTGTTTTCATTTTAAGTTTCTAAGTGGTAAGGATTCTTTGGGGGTTTTTTGTTTGTTTGTTTTTCTGGGGGGTTTTGGAGGGGACTAGGAGAGATGGGAGTGGATGTATTTTTTATTTATTTCTAAAAATACATAATTGTATTAAAGCCAATGGATGTGGATCTTTGTTTTCTGTTTTGGGGATTTGCTGTCCCTACCAACCCACAGAAATATCTGTCCTCTGTGTCCTAATCATACTTCATTTTGTGACTATTCCCAGGGTATTTACAAGGAATGTATGATGATCTGTGTATTTTATTTGTAAAATCTGTCAAAGCTTTCAAACCCCCTGAGGGTTCTGCCTTTGGAGCAATGTTTAGAAATGCCATCCTGTCTTCACGATTATATGTTATTTTAGGACACAATGCTTTCAGGTTTTATGTTTAAAAGTTTAATCAATTTGAATTAAATCTGACATGAGATAAGGGCCTACACCTCTTTCTGTTCTTTCCAAATGATTATCCAATCAACCCCAGTTTCTAAACAACCAAGGCATCTTTTACCTCTTGTTCAACCTCACACTCAACTCCATCAAAATGCGTGTGTCTGTTTCTGAACCATGTGATGCTTTCACATCTGCTGGCAAAATTCTTCCTTTACTCTTCTTATATAACAAATTCTTAGCTAGAATCAGTCATATTTCTTTCTACTTGATAGGTTTTAAAAAAGCAATCATGTGGTATATTTGATCAGGATTGTTCTAAATGTATGGAAAAAAGAGGCAAAACCAATATCCTTCAATAATGTCTTTCCATTGAGCATTTAGTATCAAATCCCTAATCAGCAATGCTTGCACATAAAACTGTCCTCAATGTCTCTGGAACAAATATGTTCTCTTGGAATATTATCAACGAGATAGTATTTTATGATACGGTGAAAGAGCTATGTGTTCTGTACCAACTTCGTTTTACATTTTGCCTAAGCATTTTAAGGGAAGCTATAACTATTCTCCCATGCATAGTCATCAATTGGATGATGCCCAACAGTCTGCTAGACTGTGTATCTAAGAATGAATTAAGATCAATTCTTCTCACCTCCAAATCAGCCACCTGCCAACATTTAATTGACTCCTATCTAACACTTGGGCTCTGTAGGTCAATTCATTTAGTCATCTGAATGTGTATTTTTGCAACCAATTTATCCTGGAAGTTTCATTAGAAATAACATGGCTTAAAATCAATCATTTTCTGGGTGAATTATTGGAAAGTTTTATGGCCATGGTGGGTGACGGCAAATACTTACTCAGAACATTTCAGAATCACTGTGGCTGCATTTTCTAATTCAGAACTTGGAGGCTTTGGACCTATTTGTCCTGCGTCTCAGGCATATCAGGACTGTTTTCTTACTCCTGCTCAAAAGCATTTCTCTGTCTCACCTCTGTGTGAAGATTGAATGGCCTTCTTTTCAGGAACAAGTCTTTGCAGACACTATAATCTTCCTCAAGACAAGTCAGCCCACCATTTGTGTTTTTGAATGTTCGGATCAGATCTTTTTTGGGTCACACATCAATTTTGCTCCAAGTCTTTCTTTATTATAACCTCAACCTGTTCCTCAACATCTGTCCAAAAGGCCACTGTGAGACATGTGTCCAGGGCCATAGGTGTCTTCCACGACACCTCTGTAGAAATTAGACAAAGAAGACCCTCTGTGTAGATAGAACTGCAAAAGTACGCTTGGAAAGAAAACTGTACTGTTTTTTTTTTAATTGTAGCAAAGTGTGTAACATAACATTTGTCGTCATAAACCATTTTTAAGTGTACACTAATGTTAAGTATGTTCACATTGTTGTCCAACCAATTTCCAGAATTTCTTCATCTTGGGAAACTGAAACTGTACTATTAAGCACCTCCTCATTTCTCCCTCCACTCCCCCAGCCCCTGGCAGCCACCTTTCTACTTTCTGTTTCTATGAATTAGACTGTTCTAGATATATCGTAGAAGTAAGATTTATACAGTATTTGTCATTCTGTGATTGGCTTATTTCACTTAGCATGATGTCCTCAAGTTTCAGCCATGTGGTAGCATATGCCAGAATTTCCTTCCTTTTTAAGGCTGAATCATATTCCATCATATGTATTCCATCAGCCTGCACATACATTTTGTTTACCCATTCATCTGTGGATGAACGCTTGGGTTGCTTCCACCTTTTGGTCACTGCAAATAACACTGCTGTGAATATGAGGGTGTCTTCAAAACCCCGCTTACAATTGTTTTGGGTGTATAATCAAAAGTAAGATTGCTAAATCATACGGTAATCCTATTTTTAATTTTTTGATGACTGCCATACCATTTTCCATTCCCACCAACACGCACAGGGTTCCAATTTCTCCACATCCTTGCCATCACTTGTTATTTTTCGTGGTTTTTTGTTGTTTTGTTTTGTTTTGTTCTTTCACAAAGTTCTCCCAGTGTGTGTCAGGTAGTTCTGATTTGCACTTCCTGAATTATTAGGGATATTAAGTATCTCTTCATTGGTTTACTGACCATTCATATATCTTCTTTGGAGATTAATCTATTCAAATCCTTTGCCTATTTTAATTAGATTATTTGGGGGGGGGGTTGTTGTTGAGTTCTAAGATTCCTTATATATTCTGGAATTAAACCTTTATATGATTTGCAAATATTTTCTCCCACTCTGCAGGTTGCCTGCACTTTGTTGATTTTGTCCTTTTGTGTCATAGAAGTTTTTAATTTTGATGTAGTCCAATTTATCTGATCTTACTTTTGTCTCCTGTGCTTTTGGTGTCATATCCAAGAAATCATCACCAAATCCAATACCATAAAGATTTCCCCCTATGTTTTCTTCTAAGAGTTTTGTAGTTTTAGCTCTTACAATTAGGTCTTTGTTCCATGTTGAGTTAATTTTTATATATGGTATAAAGTAAGGGTTCAACTTCTTTCTTTTGCATTTGGATATCCATTTTCCCAACATCATTTGCTGAAAAGACTGTCCTTTCCCCCTTTGAATGATCTTGGCTTCCTTGACAAAAAGCAAATGACCTTATATACAAGGGTTTATTTCTGGGCTCCCTATTCTATCCCATTGATTTTTATGTCTCTCTTTTCTCCAGAGCCAAAATGTTTGAATTATTGTAGCTTTCTAATAAGTTTTGAAATCAGCATCTGTGAGACCTCTAATTTTGTTCTTTTTCATGATTTGGCTCTTTGGAGGAGGTTGCATTTTTAGCAATTGAGGAAAAAGCACACCTTCCTCCTGGGATGTAGCCCCATGCCAGGGCATCCAGCTTGTTGAACAGAACTGACCCCTCACCTGAAAAACCACATAAATGGATCAGCCTGCACATCCAGGTATAGAGGTCCTGCCACTCAGAGAATACCGCCCGAGGGCCAAAGGACCCATTTGGTCTTCTAAGTTTGATCAATTCTTCCTTTTAGCAAAGCCAGTTTGTCAGAGCTTTTGGCTGTCCTCAGTGATTAGACATTGAAATGCACCAAGTTGCTTTGACATTGCACAGATGGGAATCTCATTTCCCTTTGCTTTTCTGTGATGCCCAGTATAGGGTGAGGGTGTTATGAAGAGCCACAGGGAGCATTTGTTCTTGCTCTTGCTCTAAGGGGATTGGCGAGAATATGATCTCCTCACCAAGACTCATAGGAGAAATACATAGCATCCCCAAGCCATATGTACTTGTATTATATGTATTATATGAACACTGCAACTGGTCTTCTCTGGCTGATGTTATAAATAATGCTCTTTTTCTGTTTTGATTGGTTCCTGAGAGACTGCAAGGTAAATGTGCAACCCAGCTTTAACAATTGTGCATGATTTTCTGGCATATATTTTTGAGTAGCAACTTTAGTTAACCCTACTGTATTTACGAATGGCGTCCATACTCTTTGGAATGAGAAGAGGTTTGAAAATATACTTCATGTCATAAAATATCTGTATCTGTTTGACAACTAAGAGAACATATATATTATTAAGGCTCATTTGGTTGCATTTAACAGAAAACTAACTCAACCACTTCAAGAAAAAAGTGGGGTTTTATTTGTTCATAGACCTGGGAAGAATGGCTGGGTCTAGGGTCTCAAAGACAATATCAAGACAGTTTCTCTCACTTCCTGTCTCTGACTCTAGTTTTTGTTTCCTTTGTGATGGCTGCATTCTTAGTAGGGCTTTTCTATCAGGTGGTAAATTGGTCCCAAAGGACTAACTTACAGGCCACCTCCTTAGCAAAAACATCTCCCAGTAGCTCCAGCTTGAACCCTGGGAGGTTTCTCATTATCCTGTCTTGGCCCATGTGCCCACTCCTGGACCAGTCCCCATAGCAGAAGCAGTCAGTGCTCTGGGTGGTCAGGTCTGAGTCACATGGCTCCCCTGCTAGGGATGAAGTCCTGGGCCTAATCTTCATGGACAGAACATGGGAGTTGGAAAACTAGGATGCTTTTGCTAAAAAGAGTACAAAGGGATGCTGAGCAGGCAAAGACTGATTTTCTCTATACCATACATGGAGGATTGCTCAAGAATACAACCTCATTCTCCTTCATAGAGGAATGTCTTCTACAGTGTTCTTGCCAGATGTTGCACCTGGCTTCCCTTTGAACATATCCCAGAACTCACAACTTCCAGTTGTCTTCCATTCCAGTGCTGGACAAATCTAGTTGTCAGAGGGCGCCTGGGTGGCTCAGTTGGTTAAGCGACTGCCTTCGGCTCAGGTCATGATCCTGGAGTCCCGGGATCGGGTCCCGCATCGGGCTCCCTGCTCGGCAGGGAGTCTGCTTCTCCCTCTGACCCTCCTCCCTCTCATGCTCTCTGTCTCCCATTCTCTCTCTCAGATAAATAAATAAAATCTTTAAAAAAAAAATCTAGTTGTCAGAAAAAAAATTTTTTTTTAAAGATTTTATTTATTTGACAGAGAGAGAGTGAGAGAGAGTATGAGAGGGGAGAGACTCAGAGGGAGAAGCAGACTCCCCGCCGAGCAGGGAGCCCGATGTGGGACTCGATCCTGGGACTCCAGGATCACAACCTGAGCTGAAGGCAGTCGCTTAACCAACTGAGCTACCCAGGTGCCCAAAAAATATTCTTTTTTTTAGCCCATCTGAGTCTTCCTGCAATATCTAAGGAATTGTCAATGCTACACATCGGAACTCAATAATTTAAAATTATCCTTTCATCTTCCTAAAAGAGTGCTTTAAATTTGAGTCATATTTCAGTGTGCTTTTTATATTTCATATTCTACCTTGCTAGTGCCTTTTGAAGATTCCTAATATAATCTCCATTCCACATCAAAAATATTCTTTACAGATCCAATGGACTCTAATGATCTTTTGGACTTTACCAGCCACCAGAGATTTCTACCTGGTATGTGTTATGCCATTAAGTAATTTAATAGCTCATGTGTTGGAAATTGTTTCCAAATATTGATTAAAATCTGCTTCTAACTGCCATAGTAAGCCCAAATATGAATTATTTTTTACCAGTCACATCATAATTTTGGTTCATATTAAGCTTAATAGTAGTAGCTACCATTTACTGAGTGTCAGATCCCTTATACCACCTATCTGTAATCCTTACAAAAACTGCCAAGCTTACTATTATTACTATTCCATTTTACAGAGAAGGAAGTTCACATTCAATTTAAGTAGCTTGAAAAAGATCTCAAAGTTGGTGGGTGATCAAGTGCTATTTGAGGTCAGATGTCTTTGACTCTAAAACCAAATTTTTTCAATCATACTTAAAGCTCCATACTTGAGGTCAACTGAAATCATCAGACCTGTCTTATTTGAACTCCTGTCAATCATTGTCCACACTGGTACCTGTGGATAATGAATTTGTGCTCATTTTAGTGTGGGGCAAAGCATAAAACAGGTAACATAGCAAGCCTGAGGCTGCCATCCTTAGAAAGGCCTGCTTACAGAGTTAGCCCTTGACCAGCGTCATGGGGCCTGGATTTGGGGAGGGGTCCCCCCATTCCCTGATAAGAATGAATCACTGAGTCTAAACTGTGTATGCAGGCAATACAGTTTATGCTGAACACATGCTTTCTTTCCGGGAACATGGAATTTGGGAACGTTAAGCAGAAGATGCCTATATAACCAGCCCTCCGTCAAAACTCTGGGCACTGATTGTCTAATGAGTGTCCCCAGTAGATGTTTGACACATGTTGTCTCAGTTCATTGCTGGGAGAAGTAAGCACATTGTGTAAGGCTCCATTAGGAGAGGACTCTTAGCAGCTTGTGTCTGGTTTCCTCTGGACTTGCCCATGAGCCTTTTCTTTTTGCTGAATTTGTTTTGTATCCTTTCACTGTAATAAATCATAGACATTGTACAATATACTGAGTGTTCTGAGTCCTCCTAACAAATCACGAAGCCGGGGGGTTGTCTTAGGGACCCTCAACACAGGGGCTTTATATTTGTTCCTGTTAAATTTAATCCTGATGGGGTAATTTTGAATCCTGATCCTCTCATTCTATTTTTTTCTTAATATTGGACTTCATACACATTCCTTCTAGGCATTCATTCCATTCCTTGATAAAAATTCCATTCCTATGGTATACATAGAGGGTCAAAACACAGTATTGTGGTTGTCTCCTAAACCCTTCCTCTGTGTTGAGATTAAGCCATTAATCAAAATGTTAGGGCAGGGTTGCTAAACCAGTTATATATTTTTCTACAAGTAGTATTGAAAAGAACATACTACCTAGTACAGGGAGTACAGTCAATGGTATTGTAATAGTGTTGTACGGTGACACATGGTAGCTACATTGTGGTGAGCACAACATAACACATAGAGTTGTCAAACCACTAAGTTATGCAGCTGAAACTAATGTAATGTTGTATGTCAACTATATTTCAATAAAAAATTATAATTTTAATTTTGTTGACAAAATCCTGAAGAATAAATGTGTTCTCTGATAAAAGAAGGAAGGACGGACGGACGGAAGGAAGGAAGGAAGGGAGGAAGGAAGGAAGGAAGGAAGGAACTCAGAAAAAAGGAAATTAAGAAAGAAAGGGAGAGAGGGAAAGAAAGGGAGAGAAAGAAGAAGAGGGAGAAAGAGAAAGGAAAGAAAGAAAAGAGAAAGAACATACTTCATTATATTATTCCTAAAATTTTCTAGATTTTTATCATTTGTAAAAATGAGACACATACTACATCAAAAACTAATGATGTCACACATTGTGATTAACATAACATAATTTTAAAAAATGAGACACATAGTCCAAAGCATTCTCATTTTTTCCTTATGTAGTTATATCATTTTTTTTTTTTAAAAAGCTAGAGATATTCTGACATTTTTTGGTATGTGGAGTCTTCTGTTTTGTATCATGTGTGTGGGGCTCAAGGTTCCTAATTTGAGCATCAGTACAGGGTCGGGTAATGGAATAACGATCGGTTCCAGAGAGAGATGCAGGCTCGGAGCAGGCTGGCTCGCTCATTCAGCATTCACTGAGCTGCGTCTTCTGTGCTTGGCTCTGGGCTGGACAGCGTGGGCAGCACGTGGGTGACAAAGACAGCTCCAAGCCCTCCCCAAAGACTCCCAGGACAGTGTGCCAGACAGACAGTGCCAACCAGAGTGTCAAAGCGAAGACAGGGAGGCACAGGCAGATCAGGACTGGGATGGAGGGGTGCTCCTCTTCTAGTTAGAAACACTACACTGCACAATTTCTCTAAACAAGAGCCTTTGCCGGGCAATGGGGACACTGCAATGACCAAGACAGACCTGTTCCTCCCCTTTCAGAGTAGAGGCAACAGGTATTCATTAAATTAGTCCTCGTTCTCCATTTCTGTATGCGTACTAACGGCCTGATTTTGATACTGGCCCTGCCACTTGCCAGCCTAAGATAACCTTAGTCCAGTGGCTGCACTTCTCCAGACGTCTGTCTCTCCCTTTGTAAAACGGAGGATCTCGTACCTTCCTTACACTGTTGGAGGATACGATGAGGTAACATGGGGCAAAGGGTTGGCGCATATAACTGCTCTCAGACAAATTTGCTCTTTGTCTTTAAATCAGGAGAACACAGAGGTGGGGGAGGAGCCTCGCCTAAGACAGGGACTCTTTCCTGAGGAAGTGATAATGAGCCAAGATCCAGAAGGGGAGCAGGACACTCCAGGGACCTGAGAGGCCAGTGTGGCTGGTGACACAAAATGTGAAAAAGAACAGCCTGGGATAAGGAGGGCTGGGCCTAGTCCCTGTCCTGTGAGCAACAAGT
Organism: Neomonachus schauinslandi; assembly: GCF_002201575.2. Taxonomy (NCBI): domain Eukaryota; kingdom Metazoa; phylum Chordata; class Mammalia; order Carnivora; family Phocidae; genus Neomonachus; species Neomonachus schauinslandi. Next base: position 116,517,417 of record NC_058408.1, read on the forward strand.
TGCTGCTGGAAGCATCTCTGGAGGGGAGTGGAGAGACCTGGTTTATGTTTTCAAAGGCTTCTTGTGCTCCTTGGGAACAGACTGACATTATGTCCTGTTCCTGAACCTATATTCCTCCTCTGTCATCATCACATTACTACAAATGTTAAGTAACAACTTATGCGCTAAAATTTTTTAAACTGTATCAATGACAGCATTTGCATCTTAGAGTTTTCAGGCTAGGTTGTTGGTTTTTCCTATTTAAATAATCAGGCCATTTCCCCATTTCTTGTCTTCTGCATTTTTTAAGGAATTGGTCCATTTCCTCTAAGTTATCAAATCTGTGAGCATAGAATTGTTCATACTATTTCCTTTTTGTCTGTTTGTGTCCATCTGGTCCTAGTAATTGTTCCTCTTCCACTTCTCATACTAGCATTTTGTCTCTCACTTTTTTTCTTGGTTAACCTGCTGAAGGTTTATAAACCTTATTAATCTTTGCAAAGAATTAGATTTTGATGTTGTTGATTTTATCAATTGTTTTTGGGTTTTTAATTTCATTGATTTCTGCTCTAATTTTTATTCTTTCTCCTCATTATTTTGGTTTGTATTGCTCTTCTCTTGATGGTTTTCTAAAATTATTGATCTTAAATCCTGCTTCCTTTCTAAAATATGCATTTGATGCTATAAATTTCCCTTTAAGCACTCCTTTTGCCACATCCCACAAGTTTTCATGTTATATTTTTATTTTCATTTAATTGAAAATATTTTAAATCTCTCTTGAGATTTCTTCTTTGACTCATGTGTTATTTTGAAGTGTTTTATCTCCAAATATTTTGAGATTTTCCAGCTGTCTTTCTGTTATTGTTTTCTAGTTAATCCCACTGTGGACTGAGAGCATACTTTGTATGATTTCTACTCTTTTAAGTTTGTTCAATGTGTTTTATGGCCCAGAGTGTGGTCTGTCTTGATGAATGTTCCTAATGAGCTTGAGAAGAATGTATGTTCTGCTGTTGTTGGATGAAGGAATCTATAGATGTCAATTAGATCCAGTTAATTGATGGTGTTTTTCAGTTAAACTATGTTCTTACTGATTTTCTGCCTGCTGTATCTGTCAATACTGATAAAGGGGTGTTGAAGTCTTCAATCATAATAGTGAATTCATCTGTTTCTCCTTGCACCTTTACCAGCTTTAGTCTCATGTCTTTTGACACTCTGTTGTGAGGTGCATACACATTGTAGTGGGTCTTCTTGGAAAATTGACCCTTTATCATTATGTAATGTCCCTCTTTACTCCTGATGGTTTTCCTTGTTCCTAGGTCAATTTGTCTGAGATTAATATAACCACTCCAGCTTTCTTTTGATTTTTGTTAGCATAGTATCTTTCCCATCCCCTTACTTTTAATCTACCTGTACCTGTTTTGGGTTTTTTTTTAAAGATTTACTTATTTATTTTAGATAGAGAGCATGAGTGGGGGGAGGGGGAGAGGGAGAGAGAGAATCCCAAGGAGACTCCCCACTGAGCACAGAGCCTAACACAGGGCTCCAGCTCATGACCCCAAGATCATGACCTGAGCTGAAATCAAGAGTCAGACATTTAACTGACTGAGCCACCCAGACGCCCCCATGTACCTGTTTTTTAAAGTAGGCTTCTTATAGGGGGGAAAAAAAAGAGAGGCAAACCAAGAAACAGACTCTTAACTATAGAGAACAAACTGAGGGTTACTGGAAGGGAGGTGGTGGGGGGATAGGCTAAATGGGTGATGGGGACTAAGGAAGGCGCTTGTGATGAGGGTGTTGTATGTAATTGAAGAATCACTAAATTCTACACCTGAAACTAATATTCCACTATATGTTAACTAGGTGGAATTTAAATAAAAACTTGGGGAAAAAATAAAGTAGATTTCTTATAGACAACATATAGTTTCATCTTGTTTTTTAATCCGTTCTGTCAGTTTCTGTCTTCAAAATGGTATATTTGGATCATTGATGTTTAAAATGATATAGTTGGATTAATATCTACCATACTTATTACTATTTTATATTCATTCCATTTTGTAAGTTATAATCACCCAATGCATTTTTACTATAATTATTTTGAAGTTATATGTTAGAACAATTAAAATTTTTTAAATAGAAGTTTTTATTTTTTTTATTTTTTTTATTTTTTTTATTTTTTTTATTTTTTTTATTTTTTTTTTTTTTAAGATTTTATTTATTTGACAGAGAGAGACACAGCGAGAGAGGGAACACAAGCAGGGGGAGTGGGAGAGGGAGAAGCAGCTTCCTGCTGAGCAGGGAGCCCGATGCAGGGCTCCATCCCAGCACCCTGGGATCATGACCTGAGCCAAAGGCAGACGCTTAACGACTGAGCCACCCAGGCGCCCCTAGAAGTTTTTATTTTACCTTCACTTATTCCTTCTCTAATGTTCTTCCTTTTTAAATACAGATCTGAGTTTCTGAACTATATCATTTTCTTTCTCTCTGAAGAACCCCTTCTAACATTTATGTAAGGCAAGTGCACTAAAGACAAAATTTTGTTTGTCTGAAAAAACCTTTATTTCTCCTTCACTTTTTTTAATTTTATTATGTTATGTTAATCACCATACATTACAGCATTAGCTTTTGATGTAGTGTTCCATGATTCATTGTTTGCTTGTAACACCCAGTGCTCCATTCAATACGTGCCCTCTTTAATACCCATCACCAGGCTAACCCATCCCCCCACCCCCCTCCCCTCTAGAACCCTCAGTTTATTTCTCAGAGTCCATAGTCTCTCATGGCTTGTCTCCCCCTCCGATGTTCCCCCCCCACTTCATTTTTCCCTTCCTGCTATCTTCTTTTTTTTTAACATATAATGTATTATTTGTTTCAGAGGTACAGGTCTGGGTATGTGCTATGGTGAGTGCTGTGAATTGTGTAAGACTGTTGAATCTCCTTCTCTTTTGAAGGAAATTTTGTCGGATTCAGAATTCCATGATGATTTTTTTTAACACTTTGAATATCTCATTCTGAAGAAAAACAAGAGTGGTTTCTTAAAAGAAGTCTGATATAATTTTTATCCTTGTTCCTCTAGAGATCATGTGTTTTTCCTTCTGGTTTCTTTCAAGATTTTCTCTGTCTTTGAATATGATAGGCTAGAGTATATATTTTTGGTATCTATCCTGCTTGGGGTTCTCTGAACTTCCTGGGTCTGTGGTTTGCAATCTGTCATTACTTTTGGAAATTTTTCAGCTGCTATTACTTTAAGTATTTCTTTGCTCCTTTCTTTCTTCTCCTTCTGGTGTCCTCATTATGTATATGCTGTGCCGTTGTACTTGCCTCCCAGGGTCTTGGATAGTTCATCCCTTTTTTATTATCATTCTTGTTTCCCTTTGCCTTCCAGTTTGGGAAGTTTCTATTCACATATTTCAAGCTCACCGATTCTTTCCTTGACCATGTCCAGCCTCCTACTGAGCCCATCAAAGGCATTCTTCTTTCTGTTGGAGTGTATTGATTTCTAGAATTTCCTGTGGATTCTTTCTTAAAGTTTCTGTCCCCTCGATTACATTACCCATCTGTTCTTGCATGTTGTCCACTTTTTCCATTAGAGCCCTAAGCATATTAATCATTGTTATTTTAAATTCATGCTCTGACAATTCCTTAAATCCGTGCTATACTTGAGTCTGGTTCTGTTGCTTGTGTTGTCACTTCCTACTGTGTTCCTTCTTGCCTTTTAGCATGCCTTGTAATTTTTTGTTGAAAGCCAGATATTATGTATTGTATCATAGAAATTGTGGCTGCCAGTGTGAGGGTTTATTTCTCTCTGATGAGGAGTTATGCTGTGTTTTACTCTTTGCTGTAGTGGTAGCTGTCTAAGGCTTCACTTTCCTCTAGTGTCCTTGTGTTTTATCTCCACTATTATCTTTGGGTTTCCCTAGAAACTTCTTCTTGAATAAAGTCTGGGCCTTGCAGCTCTTACAGCTGTAATCCTCTTATTATATAGGATCCCCTATCCCCAGCTCCCAGTAAGCTGTGATTTTCTGTATTCACCTCTTTCTCCAACTTTGGGAGCATCATTTGGCCCTGTGATCTCAAATTCTCTAATGGATCTAAGAAGATCCCTTTTTTTCTTCAGCTTTTTGCTTGTGGTGAGGTTGGGAGTGATGACTTTTTTTATATGTCAGAACAGAAACTGGAACTGGTCACATTCCTTATGTTTCCACAGTGACAACAGGGAACCTCTAATTTTTTGTACACTTACAAGATATGAAAACCTGGACCTGAAGATATAAATTCATGCATATGGTAATACATTCTCTAAGTTCTTGCCATAGGTTGAAATATCATCATTATGCCACTGGATTTACCATTTCCAGGTTGGCAGATAGCCCCTGGGAAGGAGCCTGGGGAACAAATGGTAGAAAAACAGGTCACAGAAGGAGTAATGTGGTGGAAGTGATGGATTCTAGTGGGGTCACTTACTTAGTGCCTGTCACCCCTAGTGACCTACAGGCTTTGCCATAAAACCCAAGGCCTCCCTTCCAACTCATTCCAAGCTCTAATATCTATGCTTTAAACAATGTTTTTAAAATTGGAAGCCCATCTGCAGAGTCCCTTAATAGTTGTGGATGACCTCTGGTGTCTAAGACTGTGCTATTGACAAGAATTCCTATTTCATTAGTAAAAATTCTTTTCCTATAAAGATGTTTTGATTTCCCTGATGCTCAATAAGAGCCCAGAAAAATATCCCTGGAGACAATGCCAACTAAAGGGCTTGGGCCAGCTTGGTGGGAAGCCCGGCACTGTCTAGGCATGTTTTAATCTTCCAGACCCCTTTCCCAGACTGTGGGAAGCACAAGAGTTAGACATGAGTTTCAGTAGAAACGGAAACTGGGCCTGTACACGTAACTCAATGAAAGAAGCTGGTGTCCATGGATAATCAGCTCATAAAGCAATCAATTAGCGCATTTGGCTGTTAGCCGGAAGGCTAGAAACCACCCAGGGGTGAGAATTTAGTTTTTCCTCCTCTGACATTTGCACTAGCTTTTCTCTGCCTCTGTCCCTTGGCCTGTGCTGTTCTCTCTGCTTGAATGCATGGCCCTCATTCTGTCCCTCTGGTCATCTTCTCCTTCTCCTCCAAGATGCAGCCCAGAATTCACTAACCTGTGCAGATCTTTCTGGCTACTCAAGCTTGATATTAATCTTCCTGAGGAGAAAGGGAGTGACCATCTTGCTCAAAACTGTTTCTTCTGTGTCTGAAATAATGCTCGACCTTCTGTAGATACTCAAGAGTATTGTTTGGATGAACTAATGAAGTGTATGTTTCTAAGTTCATACTCCTGGCAGGAAATGGTCTATGTATTTGTCTATCTGCCCCATCAGAACACAAGCTCTTTGAGAACAGGAACTGAGTCTCTAATTGTGTCACTTTTCTTATAGCCTAGCCCAGAACCCAGCATGTAGTGAAGGTTCAATAAATATTTGTGAAATGAACACACAATAAATGAATAATAAAGTACTTTGAGGTTCTTCATATTAAAGACAAGCCCTAAAGACATTTCACTGCTGCCCTGTTCTTCCTGCCTCTTCATTAGGACCAAGAGCAGCTTTCCTCTGCTGTCCCTGGGCTCTAAAAGATATCATTTGTCAGTGTAGGGCCAATGGCCAAGATCAGACTCCCATTAGCCTGAGGTGAGCAAGAAGTCATTGCTATTGATTTGGCCTTCTTAATTAGGCCTCCTCACTAAGACAAAGGTATCTCTATTTCAGCTGAGACCAAGCTAAGAGCAGTCTATAAACCATACACACCCTCTCCTTCGATCAGATGCCATCTGGGCCACAACTAGGCACCTCATGCTGTTCTGTGGGAGGACTGTCTCTTGGACTTCCCCATGAGAAACTTGAATGTAAATGTCCAGAACAGAGTGCTGCATTCCACAGCCCTGAGCAGACATGCATGCAAGACCAGAGCCTACTTATGCCTGTTTATGCCTAAACAGTTATGAATAGCACTGACTTTACTCTCAAGTGTTCCAGTTTTGATGATAAATGATATGACCACACTATATTCTTCCCACACATTTTTTTTCACTACTTCCATTACACACTGGAACATTCTCAAATTCCAGATATATTTTATCAAAAACTACTTCTGTTTTTAGTCTCTCATTGATAAAAATACTTAATAAGTAACTCATGTCTTAATCCTACTTAACAAAATTATCAATAATTCCTGAATACCAGAAAATATCTAGTCAGTGTTCAAATTTCTCCAATTGTTTCAAAAAAACTTTCTCCAATTGTTCCAAAAATGTCTTTTTACTGTTGACTTCCATGAGATAGAATCCTAACAAGGTCCACACAGTATCCTGTAAGTCTTACTTCCTCACTCCACTTTTTTATTTTACACTTAACCTCTTATTTTTTTCTCACCATTTATTTATTTAAGAAAGCAGGTCAATTCCTATAAATTTTCCCATATTCCAGATTTGACATCCTTGCGGGGTCATTTAACACATTACTCTGTCCCCTGACTTCCTGTAAATTGAGACTTAATTGTATATTGGTTCAAGCTGTTTGGAAAGAATATTTCCTGTGTACCTCTTATTATATCATATCAGAAAACATAGAATGTCTGTTTGCCTTTTTGTGTGTGTGTGATACTAGGATTGATTAGTAGGTTCAGGCATAGTTATTCTTATCTGGCTATTATAACATTCTTCCCCAAAATCTCACTGAAAGTTTTTGGCAGCTATGGATGATCATTGCCTAAATCCAATATTCATTAGGGGTCATTGAGTCATAAAATTCTGTTTCTATCATTTCTTCTATTTGCATTAACCGGCACCTTCTATAGAGAAGCAATTACTTGGTTATAGTATATAGGAAATGCAGGGTAAATGTTTGCATCTTTTCCTTTAATGATAAAGTTTCAGAATAATAAAGTAGTGAGCTAGCAATATTGAAATATGATCAACGAGCATTTTGCTTTTTTAAAAAAATATGTGATTAGAATGCAGAAACATTTTAAACATAATACTGAATTTCAATCCATTGCAGTATTATTACTTTTGGTGCTCAAATCAGGGCAGTGGGAGTTCTTCAAGTTGCAAAAACATTAAAACTTACTTTTTTTATTTCCTGTTCCAAACCTGGAACCAACAATTTCTGCAAGAAGCCCTGAATTGGTTTAGTGAGAAATTATGCTTCAAGTCCACAAACTGGGTCCGATAGGTACTAATTGTGATAGGTGTGTTATTGCTCACACCCTTAGGGCTCCGCCTATTGTCTCTCTGCTTAGTGGTTGGGGTGGCAGGGAGTGGGGGGGCATGACTAAGGCTACAAGGAAGCCAGAGGCCTCTAGCGATGCCAAATTATGAGGCACAGACAGATATTAACCAAAATCCTCATGAGAAGTTAAGGCTGAAACTCAGGGCCTACTAATTAAACATATGATCTGTATTGTTTGTGAGCAAGATAGCATTTTTGTTGATGGAAACAGAAGAAATCTAGAGAAACATTTAATTGCAGAAAAATAAAATGACAAAGCACTTTCCCAAAGGCTTCACTGAAGACACAGAGAAACAACTTAGGAAATTCTGATAGGTGAAAATTCCAGAACTAAACTCCTGAAAGTCTCTCTCCTCTACATTTGGGACCCGTTAAATTAGTAAACATCCCAAAAGGCATTTGTACTTTGCAGCCTATTCTGCCAGAGACAGCAGAGAAGGTGAGGAACACCAAGGGATTAATCAGAGACAGATGTAATTAAAGCCAGAAGGGCTAAATGGTCCATAGGTCAAAGGGAATTAAAATCTGAGCAAAATCTCCACATAAATGAAAAAAAAAATCAATGCACTCTGTTGGGACATTTCACGGCTAATATATTGCAGTTTAGCAGACAGGTTTCAGCTAACCTCTTCAGTTTGCAAACCCGGGAGGGGAAGTTTGTAAATGAACTTCACAATGTGGAGTGCACGTCAAATAGCCCATTGTCCAAAAGTCTTCACCGAAACTGGAAGTCTTTCTTCAGTCCACAAAAATAATATACTTTCCAGAAAAAAAGACATGTACTTTTGTATTTTTTTCTGTATTTGTTCTACATAGCACTTTATAAACTTAATGCCTTGTGATCATTTCAGTTCAGTGTTCTTTGCCACATTCCGATGAGATAAGCAGTTACTGTGCCCACTTTGCTGATGACAAGGACAAGATTAGAGAAGACATTTTTCTAGATTGCTCCGCATGAGAAGAGTGGGGCCCAGAACAGCATTTCAAGACGCACTCAGCTACCACGTGTTCCTGGAGTGCGGAGCAGTCTACATTTCTGAGTCCTTTTTATTTTTCAAAACGTTTCACATAGTTGACTTCAGTGGTCTAGAGAGACAACCAGCTACCTCCATACCCCTCTGCCCTGCCTGTATCATCCTTCCAGAATCAACAGTTGGTCTGTTGTCAGGTACCAGGTCTGCTGTCAGGAGGAAGAGCTGTTCTAGAACCCAGCTCCTCCAGCCCACATCCTGCTGCACAATTGGAGTGGTAGGGGGGTGTGCATAAGGGAGGAGAAGTAAACAAAGCTTGAGGATCCATTTTCTCCTTGTCCTTAAAGGAGCATTGCTCCTGACCCACGGATTGGGGGTATTTTTCTGAATACCTCTGGGTTGACTTGCTCTTTGGGCCTTTTACAGAGGATGGTGGGCAGAAGGTAGAACAGTAGAAGGGGGGGCAGCAGTGGGCTGGCTTGCCATGCCAGGAGACACTGCCCAGCAGTATTTGCAGGGGTATTTGCAACATCCAGGGGTATTTGCAGGATGCAACTGAACTAATTTCAATTGATGGGCCTGAGGGACCATCAAGCCCACGGACCAGGCACGGGGAGCTGGAGCACTCCTCAAAGAGCACATGCTACAGCTCCTTCCTCCCCACCCCCCCCCCCCCCCCCCAGAGCCCAGGAGGTCTGAGGATTTGTCAAAAGTTCTTCAGGGAGTGAGTGCTGGACACGGGGCCAACAAAGATTGTGGGTGAAAATAATTATAATTGGGGCCACAATATGGGAAATTTTAACCACATGAAAACCGAGCTCATGTTTTCCAGAAGACCTTCCCCAGGTCTGAAGCAGCTGCCAGGAAAGCTGGTTCCATTGATTTTACTGCTTCTGCTATGGCCCCAGAGGCCTAAAAACAAAACTCATAGTGTGTTGTCTTTTTTTTTACATGTGGGCTGCCTGTGATCTTCAAGTGCTGCATCTTTTTAACATGAAAGTTCATTTCTCACAACATGAAAATTCCCACACAGAATCCAACAAAGCTGTCCTCTGGTGAACAAACGAGTAAGAAAATAGGCAGGAGGAGTTTCCCCTGAGCACAGGAGCAATCCCTGACGAGTTTTCCAACTGCCCCGCATCTTTGATCAGCGTTCCCGGCACACAGCACTTTGGTGCCGGGGCCGCACCAGCGAGCCATCCTGACCCCACGAACCCATCAGCACGGGACGGGCAGGGGCTCGGGCAGAAACACCAGAGGGTGCAAAGGGACACGTACAAGACAAAGGATTCTGTTCTTAGGAAAAGCTGATCCCAGAGTGAGACCCTGTGGGGTTGCCTCCTATGGTAACAGGGAGTTTGAGGGTCCCCACATCCATCAGGGGAGACTCCAGAGTTTTAGAAGATGGGACTCTCCTGAGGTCAAGTCATTCCAAATGCCCCCCTGTGAAGCCACATTCCATCTACACTCACCCCCTGGGTCACCCATGGTGATAAAGATCATGACTTTAAAGGCCAGAAAGAGGGGCACCTGGGTGGCTCAGTCAGTTGAGCGCCCACATCTTAATTTTGGCTCAGGTCATGATCTCAGGGTTGTGAGATTAAGCCCCGCCTCCCTCACAGGCTTCGTGCTCAGTGTGGAGCCTGCTTGGGATTCTCTTTCTCCCTCTCCCTCTGCCCCTCCCCACTCTCTCTCTTTCTCTCTCAAAAATAGATAGATAGATATAGATAGATGGATGATGATGATAGATAGATAGATAGATAGATAGATGATAGATAGATAGATATAGATAGACAGATGATAGATAGATAAATGAAAAAAAAAATAAAGGCCACCAACGATGATTCTTAAGCTAATAACCCCAGCCTGAACGTGTCCTCTGAGCTCAACACATGCCAACAGGCGGTTGGACATCTCCCCGGGAAGATGAGCGTCCTGACTCCGTGAGCTCCAGCCCCAGCTGCTGAGGCGGCCATCTAGCAGCTGGTTGCCAACTCCTCAGTATTTCCCCATATCCAGTCTCAGCAAAACCCCGTATGCTCCATCTCCAAAATACATCCAGGATTTGACTGTTTATCCTTGCTCCCATGGTTCCCAGCAGGATTGAGCCACCCTCTCTAGAAGTGTTCTTGAATGAGCCTGCAAATTGCTCTCCTCACTCGTGCCCCCGTCTCTCTCCAGTCTGCTCCTAATGCAGCAGTAGGGTGGCCATTTAAAAACGTTCCCCAACATCCCACCCTGCTTTCGGTCACTGGAGGCTTTCCCTCACACTTGGAGCATGATCTGGCTGCACTCAACCGCTCTGGTCTCACCTCCTACCGGACCTCCTTTTTTGGACGGTTTCTATCTTCTGGCTATTGTGAATAGTGCTGCTATAAACCTGAGTGTACAAATATCTGTCTGAGCGTCTGCTTTCACTGCCCAGGACGTTCTTGACCATTCTTTTGCAGTGAGGGCTAAGCTATTCCCTGGCTAGACCTGGTTTCCTCCCCCTGAGGCTACTTCCAAGAGGCTATGGTAACTTGCCTCCTTAATCTCCCTGAGCCTCATGATCTAACCTCTAAAATATAAATCTTGGCACAACAGGTGTAAATAGTAGGTTGAAGAGTAAGGCTGCATTTTGGTTTGCTGAGAACCCTCAGTTTTCAACTCAGTGGAGGCTCATTCAATCCACCCCCTGTATCATCGATAGGAAGCAGTGGGTTTCCAAGAGGCAGTAAGTGTGTGTGTAGGTGCCAAATGGATCTGCACAGGGGAGAGGTAAAGACATAGTGAATCCCTGGAAGTAAAATCTAAATGATTACAGGAGGCCATGTAACACCAAAGCCAGCAGCAAGGCCCCAGCACGTCACAGTCCCATCTGTGAAGGGAGGACTTGATGGGCCTTTGGGATTCTGCAGTGGGTGGGGTTCAATTCATTGTTAGAGAGTCTGGAACAAGCCAGCAGTGGGGTCTTCTGGAAGAAGGGAGAAGGGTGGGATATGGTCTGCTAGGCAGGGTACAGGCAGAACTGGAGTGCCCACCATGGTGGGGAATGAGCTCTTGCATAAACAATCCAGAGCCCAGGTTCCTGAGTACTAGAAGCATTAGAAAGTCGATTGTATATCTGTTTGCCCAAAATAATTCCAGTTGAGGCCTGTTGTTTTCAGACAACTACTTTCAAAAGTGCCACATTCTTGGTTTAGAAGATGAAGTATGTGGTCACCCCAGGTAGCAGGGAGGTGACCAATACAGGGGTCAGCACGGAGAGTTAAGCCAAAAGTACACAGCAAGGCCTTTGTCACCAGAAGGCAGGAAGCATGCCCCGACTGAGGCAGAAGGAAAGCCTTTCTGGAATAGTGCCTCTGGCTTGGGGCACACTTGCCCCTCACATCGGTGGTCCTGCTGGGATTGAAGGGGCAGGGGCAAATGTTGAGAGCTGATGGGATTGCACTCCTGCAAAGTATTCATTTTCTATTCAATGAGCGTTGCTGGGAAATTTTATTTCACTACTAAAAGTAAGGAAAGTGGACTCCTTTGGTTTTTCCATGAGTCTTGCTTGGCATCTAGCATGGAACAGCCGTCCCGGGGCCCTGTGGTTGATGCCTTCCCTTGAGAACCACACAAAGTCTTGGGCTTTTTTTGTTTGGTTTTGTGGCAATGAAATGGCCCGGATGAGAATACCCGGCCCCTCATTCTGTGTTTGCATTCACCACGCAGTCCAACCCTGTGGGCACAGCAACATGGTGGGGCTCCTCAGGAGGACCTGGTGGGGAAGAGATCCAGGTTTGCTCCTGGCTCAGAGGAAACTTTGGGCGATCCCAGGTTTGCTCCTGGCTCAAAGGAAGACCCCTACTTCAGTTTTCCTTTCCTTCTCTTGCCATTGTAAAAAGCCTGAACAAAGTATTAGCAAGTGGAATTCAGCGATATATATATAGTTAAGAATATGTACCATCACCAAGTGGGGCTTATTCCAGGGATGCAAGACTAGTTCTAAATTGAGTAATCAATCTGTGTAATCTACCATATTAATGAAGGGAAAAAAATCACACGATCATTATCAATGGATGCAGAAGTATTTGACAGAGCTCAAGGCTCATTTATGCTAAAACCTCTCAGAAAAGTAGGAGTAGAGGGGAACTTCCTCAATTTGACGGAGAGTATCAACAAAAACCTACAGCTAGCATCATACTTGATGGCAAAAGACTGAATGCTTTCCTCCCAACATTGGGAATGAGGCAAGGATGCCTTCTCTCACCACTGCTGCTCGGCCTCACCCAGACACTGCTAGCCGAGGCAACAAGGCAAGAAAAGGAAAAAAGAACCATACACCCCACCTTGGGAACCAGCCCCAGTGGATCCCTCACCCTGGTGACTGCATGGGCCCAGAACCCAGGAATTGGCTGAAACCTTTATGTGAGAACCACCCAAACAAGGAGACAAAGTAGCAAAGAGCTTATTGAAGTGGCAGCTAGAGCCAGGCCGAGCTCTACCACATAGCACCTGCGTGACTGTGCAAGTCACTCAACTCAGTGTGCCTCAGTAGTTTCGTCTGTGAAGTAGGGCAATAATAATACATGCATCATGGGGTCCTCGTGAGGCTTTAAGGAATTAGCATCCACAAAGCACTTAGAATATGCTCTATCACATGGTAAGTAGCATGGAAGTTTCAAGCTACTATTATAGATTTAATGATTACTCTGGGCTTCCTTCATGAGAAGAAAGAAAATTAAAAAGTCAGCAGCCTCCAGTTGAGCTATGGAAAACCGAGGTTATTTCCCACATCCCAGGTTGTGACTTTTTATAGGGATCTTGCACCTTGACACTGTATAATAACATGGTGGGCAGACTTTGGGTCAATCAGGCAGTTTCCAGAGGCGTAAGGCGGGAATATGATCTCCTCCTTCCCTTCTTCCTTGTAGCCCAGACCACCATCTGAGGAAGTACTCCCAGTCTTCTCCCCCACTTTCTTATTTTCCACCAAACAGGTTTTCCCTGCTGGCCTCAAAAGCTGTTATTTTCCTCTCTCCAGCCTCTCCTAGCCCCTCTTCCCACTCGCCTATCATCTTGACTTTTCCACATTAAAACCTCCTTGTAACTGCCATAGACCTCTGTGAAACTTCCAGGCAATTAATCTAACTGGGCAGGGCTTTCAGAGACCTTTGTTTAAAAAAGGCCACAAGCTCATGTTTTTCTCACATACCATTTATGTGGAGCCTACAGAGATACATGGCGGGCCAGGGAGTGAAGAAAGCCACCTTTTCTTATTTTATTTAAGGACAAAATTAAAAATTCAGCTCACGTGGATTGGAAACAAACACTTTCTACCCTTAAAACTTTCTCCATGTTTATTGCTCACTATAAATTGAAAAAAGAAAGAAAAAAACAACAACTTTTGCAGTAAAACCACCACAACAAAGCTGGAACAAATATGCAAGCCTCGGCAGAGGCCAGATTTACGGTCAGAAATATGGAGTGTGTCTCAGCAGGGGCAGGTCATGAAATAGTATGAGCTAATATCAGGGGTGTGAAAACAGGCATTGTTGTTTAGTTAACTAAAGTCATACAATTAAGCGATTCTCAAAAATCAATTAGCCATATGTTATAACCAAGATGACATGTTTTTATAACTTCTCACTGGATGTTTTATTGCCCGAGGATGCTCATGTGGGCACTAGCACAAGAAAATAAAACAGTCCAAGAGTAAAAGTACAGAAATCCAGCCATGATTAATTAAAAGAGTCCAGTCTGGAAATGATGGAGTCACTGGGCAGGCAGCACTGTATTGGAAAGATTCCTTCCCAGTGCCTCCGTGCTGTTGCAAAAAGCCATGGGTCATTTTTTTTTCCTTTCTCTTTGTTTTTCTGTCCTTTTTAATTTAGCACAGATACAGCTGTGAAAACTGGATATTCCATTTGAACTCCCGTATTTATGCTTTAACTGGTTCCAAGGAAATGTCATTTTCAGAGTTTTCAATGGAAAGTGAAAAACGTATTTCTCAAGGGAAATCCTGGGGGCATGCTGTTGGTATTGACAGCTTGTTTCCCTGACCTCCACAAACAGAGCAAAAAGTGAGGGCAGAGCTGTACTCCTTCCTTTGTTGTTTTTGAACCAGGTAAGACGTAGAGTCAAAGAGGATTTGCAGAGACTATGATATCGAACACACAGTAGGGTCCATTTTTAAATAGCCACAAGTTCTGCCTATATCCACCATCGAGGGATGGGATGCATTTTCCCCCTTTGCTTCTTGACTGGTCTAATGCTTGAGTCAAGGGCACAGGTGATGTGCCTCCGTTCCACACTGGGCCCCGATCACATGGTACAAGATTCTGCTCTTTCTTCTAGAAGTTGCAGCAACCGTATGAACAAGCCTGGATTTACTGCTGGATTATGAGAGGTCCATGGTTCAGGCTCCCCTATTCCTAAACATGAATGTGAAGCCGACATGAAGCCAACTGCCAGGCAGGCAGCTGAGGCCACTCAGACCACCAGCCACTCTGAGGCTGACAACAGACATGAACCTGCCCAGCTTCCATCACCTGAGCAGCTCAATTGCATGAAAGGGGTCCCTGGGTGGCTCAGTTGGTTGGGCATCCGACTCTTGGTTTTAGCTCAGGTCATGATCTCAGGGTCATGGGATCCAGCCCCGCCAGGCTCCGTGCTCAGTACAGAGCCTGCTGGAGATTCTCTCTCTCCCTCTTCCTTTGCCTCTCCCCCCCAACTCACACTATAAATAAATACATAAATACATAAAATCTTAAAAAAAAAAAAGAATCGCACAAACAACCAATAGACTTGTAAGCAATAATAAATATTTAAGTCACTAACTTATGGGGCAGTTTCTCACAAGGCAAAAGCTGATGGATATTGTCAGACACCCGGAGGGCAGAGTTAGCTGTGACAATTCGAGCCACAAAGTACAGCAAGATTATCACCCTCTACACACTGTACCGGACATCAAAAATCCTGCAGCTTTGCAGGTTCAGCAACTCCTATATTTTAAAAATGCTAAAATAACCATGCTTTGTAGAGTGGCAGGGTGTCATTGGGCCTGAATCTCAGGGCTGTCACTCCCTAGTCACATGACTGTACATCTCTGAGCCTCAAATTCTTTATCTGAAATTGAGGCTAACATTAGAAAGCTGTGCATCTCAAAGCATGGTCCTTGGGCCAGCAGCTGCTGCATCACCTGGACACTCATTAGGGACACAGATGGTCAGACCCTAAACCAGATCTTTTGAGTCAGACACTTTGGGATGAGGCCCAACGGTCTGTGTTTTCATAAGCATTCCTGGTGATCTTGAAACCCACTCAAGTTTGAGATCCCCTGTTTTAAAGAGTTATTATTATCAAGAATGAAATAATTGCATTTCTGTAAAGCACCTACTACATGGTAGACACTCAACAAATAACAATTCTCTCTTTTCCCTTTGCTGAATATATTTTCAATAGAACACATGAATGCATGTGGGAGTACAGAGAGTTAACATAATTAATACGTGGAATATATATATACATACAACAGATACGAAAATTGAACACACACACGTTGCCACTTCACCAGGTAGAAACCAGTCAGCTTCCTGCCAATAATAAAAGGAACTACATAAAATGGGTATCAGATAAAAAACCATCACTTTCTATAGAGCTACCATATGATCCAGCAATTGCACTACTGGGTATTTACCCCAAAGATACAAAAGTAGGG